>NC_041405.2:8512484-8660354 GCF_900747795.2 Erpetoichthys calabaricus | reverse complement strand
TTCACATAATGGTACGATCCTAGTCCGATGTGTTGTTCGTGAACGTGCCAGCATTATAAGCCTATGTTCTGTGTGCCCATATAAGTAAAGTCCCGCCCCTGCCGAATGGATATTCAGCAGAGCTGAGCAGGAGCAGCTGAAGCTTCGGCTCTGCTCGACGGGCATCGGCTCCTCTCGTTCGCTTCAAAGCATCGGCTCATAGGGCCGGCTCGTTCACGAACGACACATCACTAGCGCAAGGAGGCTTTGAGGAAGCTGCAAATCTCTGCCGTTAAAATCATAGCGACTCGTGAGATAATTAACAACAACTAAAAAATACATCTATATTTGTACAGTCAATGGGGGACTAGTCCATTGTTCTTCTCACAGTTTCAGTCTGGTAGAGAAGTGTTTCTTTCTCGATCCCACAAGAGCCTGTCTGCTGCATAGAGCCGACTGGAGGACCTGTGTCTGTCTGTCAGACCCTGATACAAAGCCCGTCTCAGCTTTCAACTCTGCACTCCACAGTTTTCTCGTTTCATATACTGATGTAATCTCAGCGATTTTAGTAAAGCTTATTCACTTTCCACCCCAGCTTCCAGCAGCTCACAAAGGGAAAGTTAGTGCTGTGAGATGCATCCTTTTTTCCAAGCTTTTAAAGAGTGATGCTGCTGCTGGTACATCAGAGACCGCAGCTAGCATGTCTACTCCTGTGGCATCAACAGGCACTGCTTCTTCTGTACCTCTGCCAACAATTGCTGCCCCAAAGCAACCCGCTCAGCTACCCAGTGACTTAAATGGCAATACACCATTCCAGCCAATACTGGGTAGTTACCCACAAACATGTATTTGGTGGTACAACATTAAGTTTATTCAATCCTGCCTGGTACCGCACGCGATGGTTTCCCCTGTCGGAAATATGGCAGCCCTGTTAATGAGAGGGATGTAGTTTTTACCTTAACTGGTTTTAACAACTGGAAAGCAGCACTTGATCGAGACAAGGGGCTACAGAGGCATGTGTCCAGCCACAACCATGTGCATGCTTCAACCACCTGGATGGAGCATAAAAGCAGAGAGGCCACAGGGTGGGGCTGTGGATGCAATGTTGGTTGGTAAAACACAACTTGATAAAAACCGTTACTATGTCAGACTATCCGTAGTGCTAGAAGGTTTCTCTGTGTAAGTGAGTTGGGGCTCTGTGGGACTGCAGAAACCTTGAGAGATGATGCAGCGGGTAATGATGATGACATTGCTTCAGGTATTTTTCTAAAACTGATGGAATATACCTTAGAGAAGGACGAGAAGCTAGCAAGCATTGCTAAGGGTATCCCAAAAAAAATGCAAAATACACATCTAAGGATATCCAAAATGAAATGATCTAAACACTGGCTGACATGGTGCTTGGAGAGGTCAGGAAAAAATATGAAAGTGCTGATTCTGCCGGATTTTGCCTCAAGTGGGACCAGGGATAGGTGCAATGTGGAAAATTTGTCTGTGATAATACGGTTTGTAGGAAATTCCATGCCAGAGGAGCATCTTATTGGGTTGCTTGACTTGCACCAACTTGATGCAGAGTACATCACCTCTGAGATATTGTTCCACCTTTCTGATGCTGGCTACAGTGCTGACAGTATACTTAGCCAGTGTTATGATGGGGCTTCTGTGATGTGTGGGGTTAGAGGTGGTGTACAAGCTCTGCTCCAAAAGAGGCTTGACAGATATGTCCCATACATCCACTGCTACAACCACCAACTGCACTTAGTGCTTGTGCATGCCATGCAGAGTGAGCCGTGTGCAAAAAGATTTTTTAGCCTATCTAGTTCACACTACAACTTTTTTCACCAGCACTATGTGCTCAATAAACATGATGCACCTTGTCTAAAAAGGCTGCTTGAGATCAGATGGACAAGCCACTATGAGGTGACAAGGTGCACTGTGGACAGTCAAGAACAAATCCTTAGTATCCTGTCTGAGATGACAGAGGAGGATGATGCTGCAGTTGACCTGTGCACCAAGGCATCAGGCCTGCTATGCCAAATTAAGAGGCATCACTTCTTTGAGATTGGAAAGTTTCTAGTGCGGGTGCTTGGTGTCTTGAAACCAGCAAATGCTATTCTACAGTCTCAGTCAGTCAATCTGTGCAGTGCTTCTAAGGTTGTTAGTGCAGCACTGGACTCCTTAAAAAACATCCGTGAGGATGACTGTTGGGGGGGTGTCACCTCCTGCTGATGATGAGTCACATCCAAAAAAGAGGAGGAGAACAATGAGCAAACACCTGGGTCAAAGTGTTGTGCTCTCAACTTTGGGCCATACAGAATCTGGTGACCCTACCATTTCCCCCCCATCAGTCTCTGAAAAGATCCCTGCTCAACATCCTTGACAGGGCCATTTCAGAAATGGAAACTAGATTTTCACACAAGAATATTGACCTGATGGGAGCCATATCTAGTCTTGCACCCAAATCTAGCGCATTTCCAGATCCCACCCTGTTGCACCCTCTGGCTGTGATGGCTGGCACTGTAGCAGATGTGGTAAGTCTGGAAAATTAAGTTCTTGTGGCAAAACAGATGCTGCTCAAAAAATGTTCAAAGGAAACAGACCTGTCCACTGTGTGTAAACTCCTGCAGGAGTACAAGGAAGCCTTTCCTGAGTTACATAAATTGTATGTAACAGCCCTGGTCATTGGTGTGTCTTCAGCATCGAGAGAGAGTTACTTCACCACTTTGTCACGGGTCCTAACCCCCTATCGTCGCACCATGTTACATAAAAGAAAGAGGAATTTGGTGATCTTGGCCCATGAGAAATCCATAACAAATACAGTAACTTGGATATGGATGAATTTCAAAGAGTTTTTGCAAAGCGAAACAGGAGACTGTTGTTGTAGAGTGGATTGAAGAGAAAGGAGAGTGGAGCTGTTCAGTTACAAATAGAGAGTTCAGTTGCTGGCAAAACAAACCAGCTTAAAACAAGACAAAAAAAAAGAAGAAAAAAGTTCAAATGTTCTGTTCTAGGTGGCACGGTGGCGCAGTGGGTAGTGCTGCTGCCTCGCAGTTAATAATTTTTTTTTTTTAATAATAATTTTTTGCATTTATATAACGCTTTTCTCACTACTCAAAGCGCTCAGCAATTGCAGGTTAAGGGCCTTGCTTAAGGGCCCAACAGAGCAGAGTCCCTATTGGCATTGACGGGATTCGAACCGGCAACCTTCCGATTGCCAGTGCAGATCTCTAGCCTCAGAGCCACCACTCCACTCAGTTGGGAGACCTGGGGACCCGGGTTTGCATGTTCTCCCCGTGTCTTTGTGGGCTTCCTCCCACAGTCCAAAGACAAGCCGGTTAGGTGGATTGGCAATTCTAAATTGGCCCTAGTGTGTGCTTGGTGTGTGCTTGGTGTTTGTGTGTGTCCTGCGGTGGGTTGGCACCCTGCCTGGGATTGGTTCCTGCCTTGTGCCCTGTGTTGGCTGGGATTGGCTCCAGCAGATCCCCGTGACCCTGTCTTCGGATTCAGCGGGTTGGAAAATGGATGGATGTTCTGTTCTAAATCTGTTGTGTTCTACTAATTAGTTTGAGAATTGTAGGAAAAGACATGGGAAATTGCTTTGTTTTTTTTAATTACTATGCTATCCCTTTTTAGTTTTGTAAATATTGGCTATATTGAGAAGTCTTCTTTTATTCTTACTTTATTTTGCAAATTTATTTGAGAATTAGGCCATCCAATTAAGATAAATTTTATGTTGTTGGTTGTAAAGATCTGGATGGATATTTTATTCTTTTATTTTTTTATTTTATTTTTCAAGACTTGGTGAATTGATTTTTTGGCCTACCCTTTTTAGTTTTCTTAATATTGGCAATAGTGAGAAGTGCTATTGTTGGGTTTGAATATATTTGATATAGGCCATCCAATTAAGGCAAATGTCCTGTTTTTAGTTGTTATAATCTGATGAGGAATATTTTATTTTATTTTTTGTTGTTTTATTTTTCAGTTTTGCTCCTGAGGGATTGCCACCTTATCGTGGTCAAGGGGGTTTGTGTGCCTCAATGACCCTAAGAGCTAGACCAGCAGAAGCTTAGCCTTCAGGTGGGACACCCAAGTTGGACAGGTCTTAGGGTAGAGGCCTGACAAACTGCAATCCAATTACATGACAAACACAGTTATCCAGGGCACCCCCACCCCTTTCACGCCTCCAAGTGCCCCCTTCACATTTCTGTCTGCCCCCTCATATATGCCTGTCTAGAACCGGCCCAGGATAGAAAGATAGATAGATAGATAGATGTGAAAGGCACTATATGACAGGTGCTGCAGAAAGGCAAGCAGGCAGTGCGAGTACATTCACGTGAAAGGCATTAGATAAATGGATAGATCGAGAAGACAGGTAGACAGAGAAGGCACTAAACAGATACATAACAGTATTAGCTATATAGTAGTTTCGTTTTATATATAAGGTATATGTGTTTTACAACTCGGAGAACTGTCAAAAAGAAATACATTAAATCATATATCAATCCTCGACACACGCTGCACGCAGGCAAGCGGGCAGTGAGAGTGGAGATAGATGTGAAAGACGCTAGATAGATTGTATACATCAGGCAAAAATAGCGACCACTTGATAACAGTATTAGCTATAATGAATGAAAGCATGAATTAAGCAACAGAAATAACCGTGATCGACATTTTTAAACTTAATGATTTACTTAAGAGAAAAAAAAAAAGAAAAAGGCCCCAGCACGCAGAAAGCAGACGCTTGCAGGCAGGCAGAGCGGCGAAGGTTAAAAAGAAAAAAAAAAACTGTATTACTGTAGTTTCCAGCGGGGAATCACACTCGAGTTTCAGAAACCTGGCAAGGTTGCTGCGCTCTGAGACCGCAAATCATAGCGCTACACCACAGAAGCTATTGGCTCGTTCTTGAACCTTTTGTGAAAGTGTTTATTTGATCTTTGGAAATCTCCTCCCGAAACGCCTACACCAATTCAAATGACATTGCAAGTTTAATTTACTCATGCCTCCCCTGTTCAATAGAAAAGTACAAAGTGGCGCGGTGTCAGGTTTCCATCCAAGGAGTTTTTGCTAAAAAAATATTTAGCGCTTCAAATTATTTTTTTACCGATATAGCTGATGGAAATGCTAATTATCGATAAAATGTTGTACATGTCGACATAATATTTTTCCGTTTAACTTTAGCGCATAAATTCCATATCGATACTTCAGATGTCGCAAAAACTACATTGGAAACACTTTTTGTCGAAAAAAAGGGCTTTAGCGCAAATAAATGTGTCACATATCACGTGCAATCAAAACGAGAATGGCGGAGCGGTTCGCATGGTCTGATGAAGAGAGTTTTTTTTTTTTTGATTAAACGTCGTTATTTTGTATTAATTCAAATTTCAGTTTTAATTAAAAACCTTAAGGGAACAGGTTAATTCAGTTTTTATCGCACTGTGAAGGGATGTTGAAAGGTAGCTCACCTGTACAGATCCGATGCTGCAAACACAGCTGCATCATGGGCACTTCCAGGAGTGCCAACGCAAATGTCTCGTATCATGCACCTGTCATCAACAAGGGCCTGGAGAACAATAGATGGCCACCCTTTGCGATTAATGTAATCGCGGTAGCCTTCCGTCGGGGGAAGAATAGGCACATGCGTGCCATCCAGCACACCGTAAAACTGTGGCACAAGATGCACCAAGGTTTGCGGTATGCAATTTCATTGGCCTCCGCTACAGTCGGAAGTCTGATATAACGCCGCATTAATTTTTCTTTAATAGCGGTGCACACAGCATATACACATCGATGGACGGTAGTTTTACTAACCCGAAAGTTTCTCCAACTACTCTATACTCGGCGCAGGTTGCCAGCTTGTAAAGGGCGATGGCAATCCGCTTTTGGGTTGGAACGGTGGTCGTGGCAACCTGTGATGGGCGCAACATCAGGACTGATGAATCCACACAACATCTCAAACGTCGGCTGTGTCATTATAAAATGTTGCAGCCAGAGATTTTCTGTGAAGTGTCTCTCCACCACCTCCTCCCAAAAGGTCTTATTCCGTCGTCTCTCCCATACCCGTGGGTTTCGTCGCACTGGGGTACTTTCTTCGAGCTCTAGGGCTATCAGACAAGTAACTGCTTCATTCTGCTGTCGTCTTCGGATATTATGTACAATTCCAATTATTTGTGAAACTGAAATAACAGTAAGCTGGCAAATTTCAAAAAACTGTCTGAATAATCTCTCCATTTCTTTGTTTCTTTGTTTAGTGGAGGGGGTGTAACGTGGAAAACAAAAGGTAGATAATTTGCGACATACACAAAATTATGTATGGAAACGGCTCAAGGGCAGATTTTTTTCGCGATACAACAAAACTTATGCGACAGTTCATTTTGGGGGGGGTGACGTCATCACGCACACCATTTTATCGATAAAAAGCCAGTTGGATGGAAACTTAGTGGGCAGTTGATTACTGCATAGCAAAAGATACATTTCCCGTCTCAACTGGAAAAGGGTAGTTTTAAATGACTGATCAAAACTCTTGACCCGCGATGCGAATTACAATTACTTTGCCGGAGAAGCGCAGCCTAACATGTACTGTATATTCAAATCAGACGTACCTTTATCCACCTCATCGCTAAATTAAAACATTTCGCGTTGACAATCGATATGTGGTCAAGCCGCACCTACGAGCCAAATTTAAGTGCGACTATTCATTTCATTAAAGAATGGGAGATTAAACGCGTGCATCCAACTCCCAATGAAGGGCGTTCCGTGTTTAACATCATAAGTATTGCGGGTTGCAGCTAGACCCTTCTCTGCGTGTCAGCACACGAGCTATTTCCTTGAAAACAACTGAATAGCGGTACATAGCTGAAGCTCTGCAAGATAACCTCACAAACTGAAAGCTAGACGAAAGAGCCTCTTTTTTTCTATTTCAACTGACAATGAGAGCAACGTTACGAGAGCGGTGCAGACGCTGAAGTGGCAAAGAATGCAATGCTTTACGCATCGACTTAATCAGTGTAAAATTTAAAACGCCCTAGGCTAGACTTTTGAAAAGAAAAAAAAAAAAAGAAATGTTTTGCAGATTTATATAAAAAAAAACATGCAATTTTTAAAACTAACAAATTTAAATGCATGTCTAATGTATAGTAAGTACATGTAAGTTTAACTTGTTTGTTAAAACACTGGAGAGCAAGTAAGATACAGTGTATGTATTTATATTGCTATTATAGTATTTATTTTATATTATTTTAACTGTAATGTAGGCTGAATTTTCATATAATTTCAAATCCATTTCAGAATCCTTGCCATTTTTTTTTTTTTTTGCTTACATTTAAGCATTTTATTTAAATTTGGACTATTCTTAGGATGGCGCAGTAGCAGCACTGCTGCCTTGCAATACGGAGACCTGGGTTTGCTTCCCGGGTCCTCCCTGCGTGGAGTTTGTATGTTGTCCCCGTTTCTCCGTTGATTTCCTCCCACAGTCCAAAGACATGCAGGTTAGGTACATTGGCTATTCTAACTTGTCCTTTGTGTGTGCCCTGCGGTGGGCTGGTGCCCTGCCAGAGATTCGTTCCTGCCTTGCGCTGGCTGGGATTGGCTCCAGCAGACCCCGTGACCCTGTGTTAGGATATAGTGGCTTGGATAATGGATGATTGGACTATGTTCTTAACCTGAAAGCAGATACAGTAGTTCTTTTAGGCATAGTGGGCCTGTAAGTTAAGATATGTATTAATTTATGTATTTCAACCTTTATTTTGATAATTTCTTTTGATATCTTGTACAGCTTTGGTTAACAACTAAAAATTTTACTCGCTTCATAAAAATGTCTAGATATATAATGCATATCGCCATTCACCCAAAATATATTGAGAGATTTTTTTTTTTTTTGTCCATATCGCCCAGCCCTACATGCAAGGTAATTATAAATCTTATTAATACCACACTGCTCTCGGCGCACTGACAAACACTAGTGTTTTCGCCGGAGGTCAACCAGACCTCTCCGGCTTTGAACTTAGCTGGTTGTTCAGCTGAGGACTCATCTAAGAATGTAGGCAATGCCAAAGAGATCAGTCTTCTGACTCAACACGGGCGTCTGTCCAGCTGCTTTTCGGAACTCAGTCTTGATGGTTCCTAATGTTCTTACAACTACTGAAGCCACTCTTGTCCTTGTGTTCCACCTGCATCTGACATCAACCTCAAGTTCTTTTATACTTGATGAACTTCTCTACCTACTTACTGAGAACGTTGTTGTCATTTCGGAACGTCGCATCGATGAAGACGCACGATTTGCGCTTCTTGCTGTGGAACACGTTGTCCGGCCTGTTGATGTTGATCGAACGGTCTATAGGAACAGTTTTGTATTACAATATGACAGTTTCTGGTGTCAATGACTGCATTATTACAATAATTTATCCTAAACTGGTGCTTTGAGGCGAATGCATAAAAAAATATATGTGAATGTAAGAACAAATAAAAGAACACCATTATCTCTGAAACTATGCACTTTATACATTATATCATCCATCCATCCATTTTCCAACCCGCTGAATCCGAACACAGGGTCACGGGGGTCTGCTGGAGCCAATCCCAGCCAACACAGGGCACAAACCAATCCCGGGCAGGGTGCCAACCCACCGCAGGACACACACAAACACACCAAGGCCAATTTAGAATCGCCAATCCACCTAACCTGCATGTCTTTGGACTGTGGGAGGAAACGGGAGCGCCCGGAGGAAACCCACACAGACACGGGGAGAACATGCAAACTCCACTCAGGGAGGGCCCGGGAAGCAAGCCCGGGTCCCCAGGTCTCCCAACTGCGAGGCAGCAGCGCTACCCACTGCGCCACCAACATTATATCACTTAAATATAACACAATAATTGCAGAGTTTTTCAGAACCTTGAATTTCACACAATGTAAAGACTGACCTGACCCTGACAACTTTTCTATTGTCAGTTTTACCTTCCTGAACTTCTTTGCTGCAAAGTCTTCTCACATCGTCCTGTGAAATGTGACCAGCAACCTCATGGTTGATACTCATTACTGGTTGTTTGGTTAGTAGAATTAATTATTGTGACATTACAGTCACTTTAGGCTGATTAGGAGATGTTTTCCTTAAAACCTTTCTCTTCCCCCTATAGAACTTGGTCGTGTCCAGATAGTACTGTTATGCATTGGGTGGGTTGAGGAGGGAGGGGTCCCTGGACTTGTTCAGGCCTCCCACAGGTGTTTTAAGGGAATCACAGAAAACCAAGTATGTAAAATCAACACTTAAGAATGAATTAGACTTAAATATGCAGTACACATGAACAGCAAGTTGTACGAGAGCATGCTCATGGTGTATGGATTGTAGCAAAAACTACAGAAGCAACATCAGAGATTATGACTGCTAAAGAGAAGAGGGCAAAGTATGCAATGAAAAAGCGTAGAATTCTACTTGACAGCCATCAAAGCGCAGTAAGACAGATTATCAAAATATGGAGAGCTTGACGCATCAGTTATCTAGTTTGAGAGAGAATGAGTGAGCAAGGGAGGCAATAATATTTAATAACATTATTCTGGCATCTATTTGTTTTCACAATATGAGTAGGATAAAAACAAAACAAAAAAATGAACATATAAATTTATAAAAGTAAAGACACAACAGCCGGTTTAGTTTTTCACCACATTCTGGGCACTTTGTCCAGCTACCAATCAACTTTACCTGTTGTCCAATCTACAGTTGGGGCCATCTGATTGTGTTTGCACAGAATTGGCTTTAAAGCTAACTAACCTAGAGTCTATTAAACAGCTAGGGCACATTTTCCTTTATCTGTTCATTTGTTAATTAGCCATGCACCTCATGTTTTTAAACACAAGTTTGCTCGCCATCCACATTCAGACAAGGAGTGTCCATTTTAATTCAAGATACAAAACAGGAAGAGGAACAGCAAGGTCATTTATCGAAAACCCTTTCAGTTCTCCCAACCTCCACTACACAAGTGTTTTCTTAACTGTAAGTACAAAAATGAATATTAACTTGAGCACAAGGCTTCCAACATGTTAAACATTTTATAAAAGTACTAAGGAGTTCTCCCCCTGCTCACTTCACTCACCAGCCCCCCCGGCCTGCACTACGCACCAGCCACTTCGCGTCTCTGCCGTTTGCGTTGTGAAGAGGCGGGCTGAACACACCCCAAGGAGTTGTGGTCGCTCCTCTGAAACCCCCTCTTAAATGGTGATACAATGGGAAACACATTCAGTTTTTTTTTACCTTCACTTTGCTCGATCAGCTGATGGCTTGCTGCTGCTGCTGACGTGTCACATGATCTGCAGCTCGCATGGCGCTTCGAACATTTAAAAGCCTGTACAGCAGCTGTCCTACTCTTTGTCTTTTATTTCCGGCCCTGGGCATGGTTAAATCTCTTGGCACAAAATCTTGTCTCGCAGGACACAAGTTCTTGATATTTTTTTAGTTTTATATTTAAAAATGGAATAAGAATCTGAAAATCTAACAGCACCACATTAAAGTTCGATAAATTCTGAAAAGAATACCAAACATATATATAGTACGTAGGTTTTAAAATAAGCTTAAATAAATAATAAAGCTGGACAGTTTGATATCTGTGGCGGAGCGACAGGCGCTCAGCAGGCTCCTGTCAATCATGGAGAATCCACTGCATCCACTGAACAGGGTCATCTCCAGACAGCTATCTATCTATCTATCTATCTATCTATCAACGTGACATAAAATCGTTGCACTTTTAGGCTTAGGATTATATATATAATAAAATATTAAAGAGAGAGAGTAGATAGCAGGTCAGGTAAACAACCCTTGATTATAAGTAACACAGTCCAGAGGGTCAATATAGCCACAGTATCCATGATTTGAACTTCTGACAATGTGTTGTGTTTTTGACACATTCAATCCTTTATTTGCACCTGGGACTGTGTCTGTGGTTTGGGGCTCAGTGTGTCCTGTTGTGGTTATACCTGACACATTTCCTTTTATATATGGAAACCTTTGTTAATGTCATGTATTCAGAACATGCTTACAATAACAGTAATATTAAATGAAATTTTGTAAATGTCTGTAGTTTATCCTACATTGATGGATTGAAGGCCAGAGGTCCACATGACCATCATCATCAAGTTCTTCCATGTGAAGCCTGAAAACCATGATGACTGATTGAGATCATTTATGTTTGGTAGAATGCCTAGAGGGGGCTGGGTGGTCTCCTGACCTTGGAACCCCTGCAGATTTTTATTTTTATTTTTTTTCTCCAGCCATCTGGAGTTTTTTTTTTGTTTGTTTTTTGTTTTTTCTGTCTTCCCTGGCCACCAGATATTACTTGTATTCTATGTTAATTAGTATTGCCCAATTTTATTTTTATATTTTGTCTTTGTTCTCTTTCCTCATCCTGCAAAGAACTTTGAGCTATATCATTTATATGAAAATGTGCTATAGAAATAAATTATTGTTTTTGTTACGCTGTTGAAAAATCAACAAATGTTCCAGTGGATTTATGCAGATTAATTTTGTATTTTTATAAACTTGCCTCTCAGGAAGAGGGGTTGGACAACTGGTTTCATAAGTGTACCCACCAGACTTGAATCTGTTATTATTAATACAAATGATAGTCACAGTCCAAGGACAGTTCCCAAACAATGATCTAATACAGACTCAAAACCTATTTTATTAACATTGTGCCATTTATATTTTTTAAATTTTATTTTATGCATTTGTATTATTTGCTGCATTGCTGTGTAGTTTGTGACTTTTATATTCACTGCCATGTTTCTGGGACAGTTGACTAACAAGGGATCAATGCTGTCACCGCATTTGACGTCAGAACCCTGGTATCATGTCTTTGGATCGAAGAAACGCTATAAAGCTTCACAATGTGTGAGTTAGAAATCTCTACTCCGTTTAGGATTCTCTTGGTTTTTCTAAAAATTTGCTTTTGATTTTAGACTGAGTTTTGTTTTGCCCTTTAGTTCTGACAATCATGATTACACTAATTATAACCCTCGACTAGTTTCTGAATAAGCTCTGGCTTAATCTCATTAACACAATGTGTTTCTTAGCCAATATGGGCATATCACTGTAAGTCTTAAACAACAACCACAGATAAATCCTCACCAATGATTAATCCTCTGCTCTTGTATCTTCTTTTTTGCACTCCTTTAATCCTACGTAGTTTATCATTTGCTAACACATTTAGATTCTTCTGAAGTCTCGGAAGGCACCCATAACTGTGATTTACTGTCCTGCTTGTACAAATGATTTTCCTTTGTGTACATAAACAAGTGGGGGATGTCAACCTGTATCTAACCTAATGGCGTTCATGACTAACTTTTGGGACAAATTGCTCCAGATGAAATCAGAATACAGTAAATTGCAGAGGAATTCATAAAATAAGAACTAACACAATGAGGTTAGGCAGAAAAATTTATCTTGTCAAGGAAGGTAGAAATAGCAGGTATCAAAGCAGGAACGTTTCATGAATTTGAATGAAAAATTGAGATACCTTTTGAATTTAATATTGAAATTTTTTTTTTTTAGTTGCATGTGAGACATTGCAAGTATTTCCACCGCATCTTGAGGTGACTGCCTTGTTACATTCAGATGCCCAGCTGCCCTGTGTCTTTATTCCAACCAGCCCTCAATATGGCTTAAAATTTATCATTCCAACCTGGAGACGTAGTAGATCGATACTGTCAGAGTTTAAACATGGAAAACTGGAAAACACCAGCAGGGCATCAATGGTTCAAAGTGAGTTAGAGAACTTTAACGCCTCCCTCTTACTCAAGCAAGTCACCATTGAAGATGGAGGAGAATATACATGTGAAGTGTCCGAGACTATGCTGGAGACTGCAACAGCCCGGGTTACACTCAAAGTTGTCGGTAGGTAAAGACTACTACTTGCATTTTATATCGTCTTTCCATCCGTCTATTTTTAGATATAATTAATCTGGTTTAGTGTCACAGGGCTGCACTGGCACAAGGTAAAGGAGCCATTGTTGGATGGGGACATCAGTTTACTTGTTGGAAACTGACTTGAATATTCATCCATCCATTTCCTAACTTGCATATCCAGTTCAGAACCGCAAGGAGATGGTGTGTACTATGGGTGCCTATTTATCATCAAGGATGTGGAGAGGGGGCAAAAAAAAGTCATGTAATACCACATTACCGTATATACCCACAGATAAGTTCTCCTGCGGATAAGTCGGGACTTGATTTTATCAATGTATAATTTATAATGTCGGTTGTATAAGTTGAATGTAGAAAATTCACGCTATCGGTCCAAGAGATTACGATATGCTAACACCCACCTGGGAGAGTAACCACGGAGCACACTGCCTTTTTTTTTTCCTATGTGTTTTGCCTTCATGACCACACAGTGATACCCAAACTATTCCGAAGCAACATTTGCAATGTTTTTTTTTTTTTTTTTTTGTATCTCACACCCTCATACACCTTTATCGTAAGAGCATCCCTTATCTACGATGGAGCGTTGGATCAGAAGAACATCTGAAGCTGGTATTAAATTAAAAATTGTTGAAGTGGCAAAAGAAATTGGTAACTGCACTGCAGCAACAAAATTCAATGTGTCTTAGAAGCTCATGCGAGATTGGAGGAAACAAGGTGTTTATATAAAAAAAAAAAAAAATTGGCGCATTTTTGAGCAGGCGTATAAGTCGGTGTCTGATTTTGTTTGTGTTTTTTTAGGTTTCAAGACCCGACTTATGTGAGTATATATGGTAATAATAATGGATTGGCTACAGCAGACCCCCGTGACCCTGTGTTCGGATATAGCGTGTTGGATGATGGATGGATGGATAATTAAAATAATTCTGTTCAGCTGCGCTCAGTCGCCTGCAATTGAGAGTTTTATTGCTTGAGTTCAGAGATTTGTATCTGATATGGAAAGATACAGCAGCATTATTTAAATAAAGCATTAAAAACACACACATTTAGGCAGCCTGGTCTTTGATATGTGATCGAGTAGAAGATTTTAACACTCGTTGAAAGGCATTTTAGACTACTCTGGAGTGTTGTGTTTTTTCTCTGATGTATACAGAACATTTGTGCTATTTGGAAATAAATATAACAAAAATAGTGTCAATTCTTTTCTTGAAACTTGCATTTGTAGTGATTTAATATTTCATACAATAACAATCCTCCAACTGACGGAGGATAAGAGACACGGGGCAACATGAAAAATAAAGTTAACAATAAATGATCAATGCAGTACTGCAGTTTTAGGCCTTAACTGCATTGCTAAATTAAATGGGCTTACACTAAAACTTGTGTTAAAACTTGGAAAACATTATCATCCGTTCTTCACTATTGGAACTGCTGTTTTGGTAAAATTATGATTTTGTTGCCACTGTCACCGTATTAGGCTGGTGATTTTAAGACTGGATCTGCTTTTTGTAATGCTGTGGTCATCATGGAGCTCAGTTCCAGTTTTTTCAGTCTTATGTGTTACAGATTCAGTCTTTTCAGCAATGTGTGAATCACAAATTTTCAGATTGTGCTTATATTTATAAAGTGTCTCAAAATTACTCCTAAAATTCATGCTAGGATAAGAATTTGTCCTTCCTCTGAGTACGACATGAGAAGTAGTTACAAAGCATCCTACACCTACAAAATGTGATGTTTGAGAACTAATGACGTCTCGACTTCACAACATCCTAAGCTGCAAATTGGAACTCATGATGGTGTATTGTAGTTTTCTGATACTAACACTAGAGCTACACCACAAATATAATAATAATATTCAAAGTAGGAGCAGAAGAAGGAAAGTATAATAAGGTAAGCTATTACTTGAAGCTGTGCAAGCTGAGCTTGCTGGTATAGGCCCCAGCTTCCTGCTCAAGATAAAGCAGGTTTAGAAAATGGGAGGGTGGATAGATGGGTTATCTACAGCCGTACTTTTACATGAATGACGTTTCCTCCGTTATAGCCATGGGAAACACCTCATGAAGTAACCGTTACTATTAGCTACAGCTATCCTTGTGCTGTTTCTGAAGTCGCACTCACTCTTCCAATCATCTTCCAGTCATGTGCCTTGACTCTCTCTGTGGTCCTTGCTTATCATCCGTGAGGCTCTATTTATCCAATGCACTGCCAGTCTTCACCTGGCTTCTTGAACCTTCCTAGGCTTGTAAAATGTAATGGGAATGTTTCAGAGCTTCATGGAATGCAAAGCTCAGTATACCTATGTGACATTTTGCTGTTATTCACTCATCTAGCCCTGTTTAATATGCTACTACAATAACAGTTTGAGTCCAGTGTGCTGATACTGTGATTTATCTTGTGATTCACAATAAAATGTATCTTCACTTAGGACAATAATCTTTATTTGTGTGCTGATTTGCATGAATGCATCTTCCTTTACCATTATCTTGCATTCAGTGGTAGGGAAATGTGTAAATCTGCATATCACTTCACGGATTGTAGGGGCATTCAATGTTTGCAAAATTCAAGAGAGACGTGAAATGAGCCAAGAGATGACCTGCTAAATCGGGTCTTCAAACTCCAACCATTTCTTAATGAAACGCTGATTCGTGTTGTTAATTAAACCCGGTATTTAATTCCATGGCTTGTTGCTGCTCTCATTCTGCCACAGCAGTCATTTCCAAAACTTGATTTTCTGTTTTTGCTAAGAACACCATCAACATGTTTTGGTGACCCTGAGAGATCTCACGGAGGTCTTCATCATTCTTTTCAGATATTGTGTGATGGGCACAGATGAACTGATCACGTGGTGGCTTGTTTAGTGTCTCATTATTGTTTGGTTGCTCATTAAAGAAAAAGAAACAACTAAGCGGCCTGAGTCAAATTAATTAAAACTAAGGCAAAAAAAGTTTATTAGCAGCAAAAACTGGTCACTAATAAAGAAGGGTAGAATGATGACTGCAGCCCTCCAGAACTGAGTTTGACATCCCTGTCCTAGAGAGTTAGGACCCGAGCTCCCAGCACTCTCGTAACATCACAAATATTCAGAGCTAGCATCATAGTTTACCATTTGAACAAAATCACTACCTTCATATGCTTCACTAGAACTGGAATCATTAATGCTGTCACATGCTATTTGAAGAATGTAAGCTATTATAACACGACAAATTGCTTTTTTTTTTGTTTTTTTATGCATTTTATGGCCTGTGTTTAGCTTTCTTGCTGCCACAACATCCACCCTCTTTTTGGGAAAACATTGCGCGTGCATCTAGCAGCCGACAAGTTACCTCTTGGATAATGTTAAAGGGGTTAAAGAGGACTTCATTGGCCAGTCAAGAGGCATAACTATTTATGGGGGGCACTGAGATGCAACCCACTTTAGTCGGCACATACAGTACTGTGCAAAAGTTTTAGGCAGGTGTGAAAAAAATGCTGTAAACAAAGAATGCATTCAAAAATGTAAGTGTTAATCATTTTCATCAACAAAATGCAGTGAATGAACAAAATAATAATAATTAATTACACATATATAGCGCTTTTCTCAGTACTCAAAGCACTATCCACACAGGGAGGAACCAGGAAGCGAACCCACAATCTTCCACAGAGAAATCTAAATCAAATCAATATTTGGTGTGACCACCCTTTGCCTTCAAAACAACATCAATTCTTCTAGGTACACTTGCACACAGTTTTTGAAGGGACTCGGCTGGTAGGTTGTTCCAAACATCTTTGAGAACTAACCCCAGATCTTCTGTGGAAGTAGGCTTCCTTACATCCTTCTGTCTCTTCATGTAATCCCAGACACACTCAATGATGTTGAGATCAGGGCTCTGTGGGGGCCATACCATCACTCCCAGGACTTCTTGTTCTTCTTTACGCTGAAGATAGTTCTTAATGACTTTGGCTGTATGTTTGGGGTCGTTGTCCTGCTGCAGAATAAATTTGAGGCCAATCATATGCCTCCCTGATGGTATTGCATGATTGATAAGTATCTGCCTGTATTTCTCAGCATTGAGAACACCATTAATCCTGACCAAATCTCCAACTCCATTTGCAGAAATGCAGCCCCAAACATTCAAGGAACCTCCACCATGCTTCACTGTTGCCTGCAGACACTCATTATTGTACCGCAGACACTCATTATTGTACCGCTCTCCAGCCCTTCGACGAACAAACTGCCTTCTGCTACAGCCAAATATTTCAAATTTTGACTCATCAGTCCAGAGCACCTGCTGCCATTTTTCTGCACCCCAGTTCCTATGTTTTTCGTGCATACTTGAGTCGCTTGGCCTTGTTTCCACATCGGAGGTATGGCTTTTTGGCTGCAACTCTTCCATGAAGACCACTTCTGGCCAGACTTCTCTGGACAGTAGATGGGTGTACCTGGGTCCTACTGGTTTCTGCCAGTTCTGAGCTGATGGCACTGCTGGACATCTTCCGATTTTGAAGGGTAATAAGCTTGATGTGTCTTTCATCTGCTGCACTAAGTTTCCTTGGCCGATCACTGCATCTGTGATCCTCAACGTTGCCCGTTTCTTTGTGCTTCTTCAAAAGAGCTTGAACAGCACATCTTGAAACCCCAGTCTGCTTTGAAATCTTTGTCTGGGAGAGACCTTGCTGATGCAGTAGAACTACCTTGTGTCTTGTTGCTGTGCTCAATCTTGCCATGACATGAAACTGTCTTCCACAACCTCACCTTGTTAGCAGAGTTTGGCTGTTCCTCACCCAGTTTTAAGCTGTTTCTGTTTCAGTTAATGACTGGGTTTCAACCTACGTGTGACATTGATGATCATTAGCACCTGTTTGGTAGAATTGGTTGATCAGACACCTGACTGGAATCCTACAAAATCCCTGACTTTGTGCAAGTGGACCTATAAGAATTGATGCTGGTTTGGAGACAAAAGGTAGGAACACCAAATATTGATTTGATTTAGATTTTTCTTTTGTTCACTCACTTTGCATTTTATAAATTGATAACAATAAACAATCATTTATATTTCTGAAAGCATTCTTTGTTACAGCATTTTTTTCACACCTGCCTAAAACTTTGCACAGTACTATATATCTGAACTGAGTTTTTTTTTTTTTTTGTCAGGTACTGAACATTCTAGCTATACTTTGTGAATCAGAATTAGATTAAGGAGATTTTAAAATGTCAAGTCTTTTGTTAAAGGACTGCAAGCAAGCTAGAAACAATGGGCATAAAAATGCCTTTATAGAAAACCTCTAATCAATCCTTAGGGGAAAACCTATAATTTACACAAGTATATCCTTGAAATAAGACTTATCCTGAGTTCTCACTAAACTTTTTTTGCTTTTCCAGCTCTTCCTAAAGTATTTGTGAAGCCCAGTCTGAAAATGCCAAATCGATCAAGCACCTTGGAGTGTCATGTCCAACACTTCTACCCCAGAGACATTACCATTGAATGGGTAAAAGACTCCATGCCACTGCTTCATCAAAGGCCTCTGCAGATAGAGCAAAATGGAGACCAAACCTTAAGTACAGTGAACCGTTACCTCTACTTCCATGAAACCAAAGACGTGGCTGCCAACATATCCTGCCGGGTGAAACATGAATCTCTGTATGGGTCAGTGAAGGAGATTCCACTACAATTTTGCCGTAAGTGACAGGTGAAACTTCAGGTCAAGTGATCTTCAGGAAATGTGTCCTTTCAGTTAAGGCTTATAGTATTGAATGTAAGAGTAAAGTTTATCTTTTAAACCATTGCTGCAATTAGCTTTTGTATTATGCTTAACTCCGAGTACAGGAAGATAGTGCTTAAACATTAGTATAACTGCAGTGCATGTACCGTAAATTATTAAACCATACACTATTTCCATAAATCAATTACATTATAGACATAGTTAAAAACAAACAGTCATAAAGATTAATATTAACAGACTAAAGCAATCTAAACTCCTTTACCATTATCACTGAGATAAGGCCAGTTGACACTTCCTAAATGTCATTATTGCCCCCCAGTGCTGTCACTGCCCATTCTAGTGCTTGTAGTAATGGATTCAAGACAAGAAGAAAAACCTTGCCCAGTTAAACATTAATGATGGGACTGAGCAAACGGCAAGGGTGGCTAGCAAGGCAGAAAAGCAGTTAGGCCTGCTATTCAGTATAAGGAAGACCTCCAAATTGAAATGTTAATCTATTTTTTTTTTTTTTTTTTGGTAACTGTAATGCAGGAACCAATGCTTGGTGGTTCATTAGTCTATCACAGGAAAACTTGCAAAACACACCTAAATTGACGCACTCAGAGCCAATATATACTGCATAAATGTGCCATCAGACTATGTGGAGCTACCAGGCTTGACATTTCATCTTCCCAGTTCAGTGCGTTCACGTGGATATTTGGTTGTACTTTTCAGAGGAACGTGAGGTCATTGTTAATTTGTTAATTGGTCCTTTTAAAAAAAACATTTAAAGATTAACTACATTTTTCAAAATACACATTAAATTTGTATCACTTTTCTTCAAATGCAATTTGAGTAATAAATGGGATTTTTGGCTGACCAGGCTATATTTTTCTTCTTTTTCTTCTTTCGGCTTCAAATGATAGGACCATTTCATTGAAATTATTAGCATGGTAAGGGTGGTGGAGAGAATCCACTCTTCTTCTTCTTCTTCTTTCGGCTGCTCCCATTAGGGGTTGCCATAGCAGATCATCTTCTTCCATATCTTTCTGTCCTCTGCTTCTTGCTCTGTTACACCCATCACCTGCATGTCCTCTCTCAGCACATCCATAAACCTTCTCTTAGGCCTTCCTTTTCTCCTCTTGCCCATCAGCTCTATCATTAACATCATTTTCCCAATATACCATTCATCTCTCCTCTGCACACATCCATACCAACACCATCTTGCCTCTCTGACTTTGTCTCCAAACCTTCCAACTTGAGCTGGTCCTCTAATGTCCTCCTTTCTAATCCTGTCCATCCTCGTCACACCCAGTGCAAATCTTAACATTTTTATCTCTGCCACCTCCAGCTCTGTCTCCTGCTTTCTAGTCAGTGCTACCATCTCTAACCCATATAACATAGCTGGTCTCACTACCGTCCTGTAGATCTTCCCTTTCACTCTTGCTGATATCCGTCTGTCACAAATCACTCCTGACACTCTTCTCCCCCCATTCCACCCTGCCTGCACTCTTTTTCACTTCTCTTCCACAATCCCCATTACTCTGTACTGTTGACCCCCAAGTATTTAAACTCATCTACCTTTGCCAAATCTACTCCCTCATCCTCACCATTCCACTGACCTCCCTCTCATTTACACACATGTATTCTGTCTTGGTGGTCCTACTGACCTTCATTTCTCTCCTCTCCTCCTCATATCTCCACCTCTCCAGGGTCTCCTCAACCTGCTCCCTACTCTCGCTACAGATCACAATGTCATCAGCAAACATCACAGTCCATGGGGACTCCTATCTAATCTCATCGGTCAACCTGTCCATCACCATTGCAAATAAGAAAGGGCTGAGAGCCAATCCCTGATGTAATCAATTAAGATGAAAGGGATGGTGCAGTAGTGGTGCTGTCTTGCAGTAAGGAGACCAGGGTTCACATCCCGAGTCCTCCCTTCATGGAGATTGCATGTCTTCCCCGTCTCTGTGTGGGTTTCCTCCCACAATCCAAAGATATGCAGTGTAGGTGGAATGGCGAAGCTAAATTGGCCCTCTGCATATGTTCACCCTGCGATGGATTGGCACCTGTCCAGGCTTTGTTCCTGCCTTGTACACTGTGCTAGGTTCTCAGGATTCTCAGGCAGCTTAAACAAGAACATGACTTGACCTTTCATCTTAGTCCACATTACATCACAACTCGGAGAATTTAAGGAGCTTTGTTTTCTCTGACTAGTCTGACTTGTAGGTTGACATTGGTATGGAATTTCCCATTCAGAAACTTGTATTTACTGTACCTGTATATACAGTATGATAGTACATGAGTTAAAGTTTGGAATGTGGGAGAAAAACAGGTACCCAAGGGAGTGTTAGCGAATATTACAGCAGTAAGATTCGGGCACTAGGCTAAAGTGTTGTGGTGCTTTAATTTGTAGATACAAAATAGGTGATTGTGGTGTGTTTGTAATGTAAGATTCCGCTCTATCTTAGTTGGGTACTTGACGCCATAATTAGCTTTATTCTTCTAGAAAGGGGTTTACGTGGATTACAAAAAATGATTTTGACTTACTAATAAACAGTTTTCACAAATATAAGTGATAACAAGTAAATCAGTAATATGCTGTTTGATTAGTATAATTTGTTTTTGGTATAGTCTATAGCAGGGATTCCCAAACTATTTTGGGCAAGAGACCCCTTTTCCAAAATGAACTGATACCTCAGACCCCCATAGCCAAATTACTTTAAAAATTCTATCTCTAGTTTTTTTTCCTATTGATACAAAATACTTACCAATTTAAAAGCTTTGCGGTTGGTTAAGTGAGTAAACTTGACATAATTTTCTCATCAAAATTTAACAAAATAAATAGACATAAAATTCAGTAAATATCAAGTGTAATTAATAATTATTAATATAAATTACGTAAAAATACTTAAGTAGGTAATTATTTTTTGAAAAAAAACATTTAAATCGCAAAGTAAAGATAAAAAAATAAAAAATTCAGTGTGATGGATGAACCTGGTGACTTTCTACCAATCTAGCTAAATCTGGTTCAATATTGGTGAGTTGCAGCCTTAAATCTCTGCGTTCGTTGATTTTCAAACAGTTTCTTTGTTTTGTCAAAATGTTTGTAACCACACTGAAGCCTTTTTCCACTAGGTATGATGATGGAAAAGCGATAAGGTATTTTTAAGCAATGTTCCACAATGCAGGATACTGTGTTTCAATGTTGCGCTGTAACCAGAACTTCTGATAGCCTTGGTTGAACTTCTGCTTAAGCTCCTCGTCTGTGCTGATGGTGATCAACTCTTCTTGCATTATCACATTAGCTTCTTCCATGGCTGTGATATTGTACGGATTTATTATCCATTGAGGAATTTGTAAATTTAAGAGATCCTCAAACCTCTTAGTAAAATCCTTGTGTAATGCGTCCAAGTGAGTGACATATGATAAAATAACATCGTCTTGAAGCATTTCTGGTAATTTTGACAAATGCGGAAACTGTGAATATTCTTTTCTGCTTAAATTTTGTTTATAAAGGATAAGTTTACCCACAAAGGCCGATATTATTGATTTTGTTTTAATCAAGTTGAGATTGTCACCCTGCAGCTGCAAATTAACTTTGTTAAACATACCAAAGATATCAGTCAAGTAATAAATATCTGTTTTACAATTGTTCAGATTTTCTTTCAAATTCGGATCTTTTTCTTGTAAAAACTCCAACACAGATTCAAAAATAGTTGAAAATCTTGCTAAGCAAGAGCCTCGATAGCCAGCGAACTTCAGTGTGCAGAAGTAACCGAGTAAAGACTTCGTCGTTTTCCTCACATAGCTGAGCAAATAACCGAGAGTTCAAAGAATTGCTTCGAATCTTGTTGACAGCATTTATAACATATTGTAAAGACTGGTGCAATCTAGGACACAGATTTTTTGCTACTAAATGCTGTCTGTGAATCACGCAGTGAATGACCAGTACCTCAGGCAGTTGTCGCTTTAAGTGAGCTATAAAACCTCGATGACGACCAACCATAGATGGTGCACCATCAGTCGCAACAGAAACAATGTTCTTCCATGGAATAGCTTTGTCGGTAAAAAAACGTTCCACGTCCTGAAAAATCGATTCTCCTCTGGTATCAGTCTCTAAATATGTAGTAAAAAGCAGTTCTTGGCACATATTTTCATCTTTAATATATCGAACATATCCTAACAACAGAGATTCATTGCCGGGTAATGTAGACTCATCCAACTGGAGAGAGAATCTGTTGGTCTGTAAGAAATTGCATAAAATGTTTTCCATGTCGCGACCCATCTCATCTATTCGTCTCTGAACGGTGTTATTGCTCAAAGGAATTCTCTTTATAATATCATGTGCGGGCTTGTGCAATACATTGTTGAGGACCTCCGCAATGGCTGGTAAAATAAGCTGCTCTCCAATTGTGTGAGGTTTCCCCGACTTCGCTATTAGTAAAGATATATTATAGGACGCTCGTAAACCATCAACGTCTTGCATAGATGATGACGCAAACATCGATCTTATGGATGGCCTTTTCTCTAGTTTTTCTTTAAGTGCTTGAAAGAATGACAAGGGCTTACTTTTTTTGTCAGCATGTACTCTTGATAAGTCGTCCTCCATTTTTGAAGGCTTCATGGCATCGTTACTGAATACTTTTTCACATATGAGACACATCGGCAAGTGTTGATTTGATAGAGATGGAATAAATCCAAACTTCAAGTAGTCCAAACTGTATTGTCTGCATTTTTTTTCGTGTCTGCCATCATAAAACTCACAGTAAACTTGCAAATCAAAAAAAAAAAAATGTTTAAGAAACTACTTAAAAAAACAATAATAAAACGCGCATAGGTAACTAAGCACTTTGTAAATTCTTTTTCAATCACTTTATTTTAATTCACTTTATTTAACTATGTAATCACTTTGTAATCTCTTGAAATAAATTGGTAGATGAGTGTATTATCATTCAAGCTCCAACGAATTTCAAAACGCAAATGAACTTTCAACCTAAGTGCAAGCTTGTTCCATCCATCCATTTTCCAACCCGCTGAATCCGAACACGGGGTCACGGGGGTCTGCTGGAGCCAATCCCAGCCAACACAGGGCACAAGGCAGGGAACCAATCCCGGGCAGGGTGCCAACCCATCGCAGAGTGCAAGCTTGTTATATAGTAAAATATCAGGAGCATGTTTGGACTTGAACTTGATCGTGATTTCGTTCGTGTTAAATCGCATATATGCGTCAAATACAGAACAAGTCAAAACGTGCCCGAAAGACTTATACGCTCGAACTCATTATCTTGCACGAACTTGTCCACGCTTATTGACTTGCCGAGTTTTTCATCTTGTATGAACTTGTGCACGCTTATTGACTTGCCGAGTTTTTCATCTTGTACGAACTTGTGCACTCTTATTGACTTGCCGAGTTTTTCATCTTGCACAAACTTGTCCACGCTTATTGACTTGCCGAGTTTTTCATCTTGTACGAACTTGTACACGCTTATCGACTTGTTGAGTTTTTTAAAAGTACAACAATACTTCCTACTAAAATATTAGTCATTCTTATAACAAGTTGGTACACGTAACACAACTTATACAGTATCTTGAAAGTTTCAAGTAAGAACTTGTGTTAATTAATAGGGGTCGATTTTTAGACCTCGTCGACCCCCAAAATCAGTTTTCGTTTATGTCGACCCCTGGGAAATCTATTTCGACCCCAAGGGGTTGATATCCACCACTTTGGGAACCTCTGGTCTATAGCTACATCCACCCTACTAATTTTCATTTAAAAATAAAGATATTAGTCTCTCAGTTTTTGTCTTTGATCCACCTGAACCCCTTATCCCATGAAAATGGAGAATTTTGAAAACCTTTTCAGAGGCAAATAATTCTGAAAACGCTACCTCATGTTTGCAGATGTGGATGTATGAAAACAAAGATTTTTAAAAATGGAGACTCTGAATGTAAACTCTAACCATGACTGGTTCATGCTTATTATATAGCCCTTCCATGATTGGATCCTGCACATTACAGTGTCTGGTTTCACATCAAAGACTAAAATCGGTGAGAGAGGCCATGCTCTACTGTCTTTGAGGTGACAGTGAATTTATGGACGCAGAGACCATCCTGACTTTAATGAGATTATAAGGGCTCATTTATACTTCACGCTCAGAACGCGTATGTGCCCGCATCATGGCCGCCACACGCTCTGAGCGTTCATTTGATGCGTCCTCTGAGTAGGTCCTCAGAAATTAACATGACGCGTGCGCGAGTTGCAGTACCAGCAAAAAGTCTGGGGGTGCAGTGTGCTAAAAGTTGGAATGTGACGTCAGAGTCTGTTTACTATCTACATGTAACAGAAAGCCGCTTTGCGGATCCTACGAGATCGGTGTGCGCGCTTCGATATTTGATAAATGGTTTGATGTGGTGAAGCAAAATGCCGACATACAGATGTATTCATGGTGCTTTTATATTCAAGCGTCGCATATTCCCAATTGTAATGACACGATACGTTTTAAAATTCTCACATACAGTCTTCTGTGCCATCTTTTCTAGGTCTTCCTCTGCTCCTGACAGCAGCGAATCGCCAGCAATACTGTGCACGTTAAATGTATGATATTCCAACTCTCTGCACATTTAGAATCCTTAGATTTATACCTGATATCACTTTCATGATGAAAAGCATTAAAGTATGTATATTACATTTTACAGATACAGTAAATCGGTAATTTCATTTAAATAATGAATACTGTTAATAATTACATACATGGGCTGACACAGTGGCGGAGCATTAGTGCTGCTGTCTTGCAGTGAGTCATGTCGCTGATATTCCTTGCCTGGAGTTTACGCGTTTTCCTGCTGGGTTTCCTCATTGTGCTCCAGTTTCCTTCCAAAGATAAACAGATTTGGGGATTTGGTGCCGCTAAAATGATGCTAGTGTATGCTTGTGCTTCTATTCACCTTGCGATGAGCAGAGGCATCATCCAGGGATTATTTCTCACTTGTGCTGAATGCTTGCTGGAATGGACACATCCCTGGATTTAATCAATAAACATCCTTTTCAGAGATATTGCAGTAAGGTGTCATCGGAATTTAATGGGTGTTCTAGGCAGTTCACAACACAGAGAAGCTGAACATGTTATCACCGTGATAATATCTCGCACTGCCACCTGGATTTACGTAAAGTACGCGCGCAAGTTTACACACTACAACGCTTGCGTAGCAGGAGTGTCCACTGCAGCATGCGTCGCGTCGCATGAAATATAACTCCGGCCTAAGTGAACTACTGAGACAACACGTCGTGGAACAACCAAAGGTGGGAAACGCATCAAGTGCAGTTCCAATTGCAGTCAAAAGTAGAGTTTCTTTCTGTGGCTCTTGTTGTGTATGCATCAAATTTGCATTTTGTACACTTTGAGTGTTATGTAAATGTGCAAAAGGCAAATAATTTACCAGATGCCAAAGTTTTATAATAAAGCCCACAGCCAGCATTGTTACCATGCCTTCAAGTATTTTTCTTCCAATGTTTACATGCAAAGTTTAGGCAAACAATTACTTTATTTGCATTTTTGGTTGTCGTAGCATTAATGGAGATTCTTTTGTACACAATGTGAAAATACTAGTGTGGATGAAGATAGTTTTTATTGAAAAACTCCATTTTCAAATGAAATTTCTGTCCATGTGGATACTCCGGTTTTCCTCCCACATCCTAAAAATGTGCAGGGTTAAGTAAATCTAATATGACAGTGTCGATGAGCATGGGCGAATATGTGAGCATGCACTACAGTGATTTAACACCTCATCCAGGGTTGGTTCCTACAAAGTTTTTCAATGACTGCTGACGATCCTTATTTGATTAAGCACAAGGGTGGATTGATAGATGGGATATGCCAAAATAAATATGAAAGTGCTACTTTCTTATTTATAATAATTTATTTCCAGGTGTTTTGTACAGAAGGCAGCACAGTGACACAGTAAGGTAATGCTACCAACTCATGGATCCACAGCCCTGGGTTCCAAACCATCAATTGCACCATTGTCTGCATAGAGTTTGCACTCTCACTGTGTCTGTTTGGGTTTTCCTCCCAGATCCTAAAAGATCAGGTTGACTGATAATTCCAAATTGGCCATATAGAAGTGTGGGTCTGTGTGAGTGGGACTGGGATGAACCGTTACCCAGTCCAATAGTTCACCCATAACACCGCTAGGAATTGACTTGTTTGTTTTAATTCAAGTATTCAGGTCCTCTTTGATGATATGGTAGTGCAGGGGTTATTGCTGCTGATCCCACAGGTCCCCTGGCCTGGCTTTGAATCCTGCACCTTAAATTTTGTCCTTTTGAAATCTTCAGGTGTCTGTATGGGTTTTCCCGCATCCCCAAAGACATGCAGGGTTGGATGATTGATTTCAAATGACCACAATATGTCTGCAAGTGTGTGCATGGGCCCTGTGATGAAATGGTGCATTATCCATGGCTGTTTCCCACAATGTACCCTTTGCTTTCGGTTTTAGTGTCCAGTCATGGGTTTTATACTTTCAAGATGTTCTACATTTTTCATTTTAAGGAAGTTTGTTTTACACTTGGCAATGTGGCCTACCCTGTTTATACCACATTAATGCCACTTTTCTGGAAAACTATTTATTAAAAACTTACCACCTACTTATCCCAGAATCTCAGCCAGCATGTGTTTCTTTTGATTATTACACAATAGTGAATTGGTAGTGTGTTTCAGAAATTAACATTCAAGCTAAAAGCCACTCATTTGATTTATGTTATATGTAAGAGTTTAAGTGACTTTGTGCTAACTATACTGAAGCAATGTGCTGCGTGGGAATTCTTACATCATAGTGGTAGAGAAATTTGGGCTTAGATCTCTCCATGTATGTGCCCGGGTTGCATTTGACCACACTGTTGTATTGTACTGTTTGTGTGCAGTGTTGTCTTTAGAAGACACTTTTAAAATAAGAAATTAATACCGGATTCAGAATGCAGAATACCTAATTTTATATATTTGTATCATTACAGCCCCTAGATGTATTTGCAGGTAAGTAATAAAGAATGAGTCCAGATAATTCTTATATAAACTAAATAATGAAAGTTATTGCAAATTTAACAGACTGTATCTAGACTGCAAGCCAATAACCCAGAACTAACTTTTTTTAATGATTCCTCACTTATGCTGACATTTTAAAGTGAAAATGTTTGGGTGAGATCCATCCTCACCATGGCTTCATGTCTTTAAAATTTGTTTCTTTTCCTACAGTGCCAAATATTTCACCCAAAATGATAATGAATGGTGACAAATGGCAAGCCATCTGTCAAGTTGATGACTGCCATTTCAGCAATGTCACTGTGAGACTGAAGAAGAAAGAGACAATGATAAATGAATCAACGTGCAATGAAGTTCCAGTATGTGCAACCAAAGTGACCTTCATGAAGAGCATTAAAGAGGAGCTTTTCTGTGAGGTGGAGTTTGAAGGGATTGATAAACCGATCACTAAATGCATTCTACTTATCAATCGAGGTAAAATGATACTGCGTATATGTGGCGGGGCAGTGCACTGATACCTCACAGCTTCAAGAGATGGGGGGGATGGGGGGGGGGGGCACAAAACTCAGTCCAGCCATTTTCTGTACAGAGTTTATATTCTGCCTCCCTTTCAACATGAGATTTTCTCCAAAGGCTTAGATTTCACCCACATCAAAAAGATTTTCATGTTAGATCTCTAAATCAATCCAGTGGGAGTAAGTGTGGGTATGTGAGTCTGTGCCACCTGTACTGGACTGTCACCCCATTGAAGCTGTTTTGTACCCAGTAAGACAGGCATAGGCATTGCCACCTCATAATCCTAGATGAGGTGTCTATAAATGGATGGAGTATACGAGTCACTGTGTATTTACAAAATGAGTATAAAAGGATGTTATATTCTGCGTTTAATATCCTTCTAGTTATTATAGACTTATGCGGGTCACACCAGATGATACTGACGTGTTTTTAAGTAATCTTCTCTAATTCTCCTTCTGCCCCATTGTTGTTAAATAATGGAATAATGTAACATCTGTTATCCAGATGTGGAGTAAGTCATGATAATTAATTGAGTCGTGTGTCTTTTCATGAGGCCCTGTTTAATTTTATATTACGTATTACGTTCCTAGAGCGCCCGTGAATTGTGAAAAACCACGAATTTTGGACGTGGTCAAAAACACGCCTATAAATGTCTATTTTTATAGTTTAAACCCTAAATATGCTCCCAAAACACTTTAATTTCATTTTAAACTCGGCTTAATACAGTACCCTAAAAAAAATGTAAAGGCAAACCCGTATGCTGTACAGTACGGTACTGCTATGTCTCCCGCAGTGGTAGAATGTCAAATACTGATATTACCCCTATATGTAGTGGAATTCATGCAAGCACGTTTTCTTTGGTATAAGTAGGGTAAATACTGTAATAATTTAAATTAATTTAATAAAAATAGAATGTACAGGTACTCGCCAATAATGAATGATATTGATTGAAGATGATGAATTAGCTGTGCAGTACGATGAAGGTATGTAATGAAGATAATGACTGCACAGCAAAGCAGAGGATTTACAGCACCTTGGGTGGCACCTCTTCTTCAAGCGCTTCAGGAGGAGTCGTATCTTCTGACGGGTCATCTTCTGGTGGGGTTTCCTCCTGGCTTTTCTTGATAGATTTGAGGAACATTGTGATGGGATGTTTTGCTGTCATTTTTTCCTCATGGTGGCGAGGAGGGTTTTATATGTCTGAATGGCAGCATCGATTGCTTTGTGTTCTCTCTACAGTACTAAAAAATGTATACAGTATTATATTTTATATGGAAAGTTAGCTGAATTTACATTAATTTTTATGTTACAAAAATTGTAAATGATTTTGTTCTTAATAATTTAGCGTTAAAACGCATGAAAAATTATATATTGCCATGAAAAAAGCCATAAAAAAATTGCGGAGGATATTTGCAGTTTCCGTGAACAATTATTAGTTAGGTTCTAAGGAAAAATCTGCGAACGACTAAGGCCGTGAACTCTGAACCGTGACTTCGCGGGGGTCGACTGTAATTCCAAATATTCCAAATGTGTTAATGGACCAGGTACAAATGCTAAAAAATAAAATTGCCAAGGATTACTGTGCACAGCAGATTCTTTAATTCAAGAAGCCCTGACTTTATTGTCAGGATTTTGCATCTGACATGTGGTATCTGCCTATAAATTTAGCAGTTGATGCCCACAGATTTATGCACACTCTGCGGACAATTCACCATTCAAAACACGGTGCCCATTAGATCTCACCACCTCATCTTTGACAAGGGAAAGCGACAAGTTTTTATTTCCCAATGTATCTTATGTTGTGTGTTATGGCATTCAATTAAATGAATGAACAAATGATTAAACAAATGCATAAATAAGCAATGTATTTCATGAAACAATTAATTATTCATGCTCAACTCTTTGTGTTTTATTTATTTATTCTAACATTTCACACACATTTATTTGCATAATTATTTCTTTAATGGAGGAACATTTCTGATATAATAAAATAAAGTGTCAGCAAACCATATTTAAAAAATTTTAATAATGAAGTATAAGTAAAATAAACTAGAACTGATGTACACATATAATACAGATGTACTGTAGAAAAGTACTAAAATATAATCTTCCGAAGATTATACACAATTTTATTATTGATCAAACCACAATATACAATGACTTCCAAATTAGGTTTATCTTGTACTCTTCACAGTTATTGAGGTTTACACACCCTCTTCCCATCCTGTTTTCATTTTTAATTCTCATCACCAGCTTTGGTCCTCATAATGAGTAAATTCAGTCTAGTTTCCAGTAAAGGAGAGCACTGAACCTAATCAGTCTAAACTAAAAATGGTGAACATCAGGAAATACTCGTCTGAAAGGACTTGTAGCTGGGAATCTGCGAAGTAAGGGTGGTTATCGAGGTCAAACATCCTAGTCGGAGGCAGCTTTAATATAATGGAGGTCTGCTATCATTTACTACATAAACATCCTCTTGTTCTTTTTCTCTCAGTATTATTGACATGCTGCTTAATTTGGAAATTCATTCCTAAAATTGGGGTACATGTGACTTTAAATGGAACTTGTTTTCTTTTTGCAGGTGCAACCTGGCCTGTTGTAATTGCATGTCTGCTGCTGCTGCTGCTGCTCATCATCATTGGCCTTGTCCATTATTTCAAAGAACGTAAGTACCATTCTCCGCAGTTTAATTTTTGAGACTTTTCTATTTCAAACTTAACAAAAGGTATGTCTTCATGTAAGAGTACAATATTCTTCAACAACAAAAATGCTTTGTGCACTTTCAAGTCTTGTAAATGTGCGTACGTGAATGTACCTCGATTATAATCAACCCCATACTTATGAAATCACAATGTTGCAGATATTTATTGGCTAGTAAAGCAGCCTCCTTCTTGACATGTCAAGAGCCTGCCATCTACATTCAAGAGCATTTGGCTCTCCTTCGCAACTGAGCATGCAAGATCATGAGTGGCATTAGAGTGCCTCACCTCAAAGTGCCAGCATTTGACCAGGTAGCCACAATCACCTAACACATATAATGATATCATTGCTGATACAATGGATTGTATAGAACACTAGGGGGGCAAGCCCCCCTGAGGCCTTCAGCGCCCAAACCCCAGTTGCAGCCAGAATATTAGTAAAATCTGTAAATTTAAAAAGTTAGTTATTGTCTGTTTTTACCTGCATTTTTATTACGATTTAATATTGTTTTTGTGTCAGTATGCTGCTGCTGGAGTATGTGAATTTCCCCTTGGGATTAATAAAGTGTCTGTCTCTGTCTGTCTGTCTGTCTGTGAAAAATTATTATTTAACGGAGTCAAAATCATGAAATGAGAATAAAATATTTACTCTTACCGATTGGAGTATTCCTGTTAAACTGAGGTCTACTATGCTCTGAGTATTTATAAGAGACTAAATAAATGATCCATTCATTTTAACTGACATTCTTAAAAATATATATATTTTTTTAAAGTGACTCATTTAGTTTTCACGTGATTTTTCCTGTTATTTAAAGTGGTATGCAATGGGTCATCGTAACTCGACCTTCAGCTAACTAAATCACCTAAATACAAACATTTGTATTATGAATAGATAATTTTTTTAATAGTTTGTTCCTGTGAAAAAGTTTACTCGATCAAAAATAATGTAATTTATTAAATTATTAAGATAAATTATTGAAATAATAATGATTTATTGAAATTAAAAACTGTGACTTCATATCAAAAACCGTGACTTTCTTGATATTTTAGTTTATAATTTAAAAACAGAATAAGAATCTGAAAATCTAACAACATCACATTAAAGTTCGATAAAGTCTGAAAAGAATGATACCAAACATATATGTGCATGTTTTAAAATAAGCCCAATTTAAAGCGTGACAAAAAACATGACATAAAAACATCACATAAAATCGTTGCACTTTTAGGCTTAGTATTTTATATATAGAGAGTAGATAAGAAACACTGAGAGTTCAGACAGTTACCTTACTAACAAGCAGGCCATCACGTGCACAACTGTCATGTCTGGCAATCCCACTTTGTCTCAAAATAAATGTGTTACAGGCTGACCCAGGCCACCGAACCACAACATCAGTTTGTCCGTCTCATTTTGGCATCACAAATGACTTGTCATAATGGAATGTAACAGATTATGGTGAACAAAAACAGTTTCATTCTAACTAGATACCCTGATTGTAATAAGAGTGCTATAAAGAGTCCTGATTATGTTAGGAGAACCAGACACTGCTGCAAATTGCCTTTTTATGTTATGTTTTACGTATGTACACCCACACAATATGAAAACTTGATGTAGTACTAATAATAATAATACATTTTATTTACGTAGCATCTCCTCAGTCAGCTAATTGTTTTCCGAACAGCAGACATAACAAATATGCAGCTTCTACCATCTTAAAGGGGAATTAAAATAGTGTCTGCACAACTTATCCAGCACTTTCATGGCATAATATATTTGTCACGTCAATGCACATTATAATAATAACTTGGTGATATGAATTATTTGTGTGAGTTGTCATTTGGCTGGTTTGGCCGCATTTTTCTGCTTGATTGAGGGTGTTGTCATTTCCCAGTTTCTCCAAAATGTTACGTGGGCATGGGTATGTATGTATGTGTGTGTGTGCATATATAAACACACTAGGGGGACTTGGCCCCCTGCTTGCTTCGCCACTTCACATCTCTGCTGCTCGCGTTGTGAAGGGGATGGCTGAATGCACGCTTTGGAGATGCGGACGGATCACCTGCTTGTTTACTGCTCCACCTGCCGTGCTGCGTGTTTTGCTTCTTGTGCTGCACTTCGATCATTTCAAAGCCTGTACAGCAGCTGTCTTTGCTTCACTTGTTTAAACCCCCCCCCCACCATCTGGGGTGTGCTAAGTGCCTGCTACTTCGCGTCTTTGCCACTCACATTGTGGGGGGGGCTGAACACACTCTAAGGAGATACGGATGGATCAGCTGCTGTCTTACTGCTCCTCCTGTCGTGCTGCATGTTCTGCTTGTTGTGCTGTGCGTCGATCATGTAAAAGCCTGTATAGCAGCTGTCCTTTTGTCTCACTGCTTTTTCCTGCGGGACGTTAAAATGTCTCTCTCGTGATGTCCAGGCTGATTTATTACATTCCTTATTTTCTGAAGTTGCACATAGATTATTATTGTTCTCTTGTGCATGCTTTTTTGCCTTCTTTTCTCTCCAACGCTTTCGTGTCTCTTTTCAACGTGCTGCTCTTTCTTCTTCGCTTAGTCGTTCACGTGCCATCTAGAATGTATAACATTTATAAGAGCTGGGAACACATGAAGTGTCTGCCAAAAGCATTACAACAACTGCAAGGTTAGATGTCCGTGAACTTGTTTTAAATTGTTTGTAAGTAGGGCATGATGTGCAAAAGTCACCGTCTCACAGGTCTTGCTTCCTAAGGTTGTAATGTCCAGTCTCGCGTGACGTTGTCTCTCCGAGATGATCATGTCTTGACCCAAGATTTTTTTATATAATAGATATATATATATATATATATACTGTATGCACAAGTTCTTTTAAAAATCCCAGCATTTGCATTTATACACATTTTGAGCCTTTTTGCGCATCTTCAAGCTTTATAAATGAGTCCCCTGATCTCCTCTGACTCACTCCAGCATACCTTGCATATATAAAATAAGAGTTGGTTTTTACAGGACGGGAAGTACAAATGAAACTGGGAAGACAAAATAAGAATTGTAGAGCATGGATTGAATTTGTGAAAAGGAAGAATTTTTACTTTTATAGGTAAGGCCTTAGTAGTGAAATCGGCGATACTGTCTTCGTGTATGTATTTAGGGATGGTTTCACTTATCTCGTTATTTGGATGTGAAGGTTAAAGCCAATGGTGTTTTGTTTTTTGTGGGAATGCAGGTATGAGAGGATTTGGAGATTTGATATGGAACGACATGTGGAAAATGGAGGTAGAGATATCCTGGACATTCAACTGAAGATAAACTGTGTTTTTTAATGCATCTTTGTGCAAAGCTTTGCATTTGGCCTTTGTACACAAATTTTAAAAAATTATGGCTCTGTGGTTCACATCAGTAATGAGGACTTTGACAGTATGGTCAAATTTGACAACAAAGCCAGAGGAGAGACCAGAAGGCTATGAATGTTCAGTGATTTGTGTTGGAAACACAAAGTCCTGTATAAGACTATGAGGAGTACATTGGGGGTGGGTGTACAGTTTGACAAGGTTTGAAATGGAGGGGCATGGAGGGTGGTTCAGCCAAAAGGACTGGTAAAACTTTAAAAGGCTTGAACTGAATGATGGTGTGGGGAAGGTTATGTGTGACGGAGAGGATGTATAGACCAGGTTTGACACAGACAAGGAAATGCCTAAGACCAGACTGTGCCCAGGTGGAGACAATTAGGTACATGTTTTGGGAGTGCAGTTGGACATGAAGTGTGGGCGAATGTGGAAATATAATTAATTTGTTTGTTTTGTCGTATGGTTTAATTTTTGAAACTCGATGGTCTAGCTGGAAATGGCTAAAGTTCAAGGGAAACCTTTTTGATACGGTTTATTATTAGCCTGGCAAAGAAGTGCATATTGGATGCCAAGTGTGTCCTGATGAAAAGGTTTGTGGCCAGACATATGAAGTGGGTAAAAAATAATTTTGGAAAATGAGATAGAAAGGAAAATTAAGAAAGATATTGAGAATTAGAGTTTTGCAGCAGTTAAGGAGAGATGGAAGGACTTGTGGATATTGGGGATTGTGAAATATTGCTTTAATGGGAATTGAGTTTAAATCCAAAATATACTGTACATGTATAGTTGCGTTGTTAGGTGCAATGTTTTGGAGGGATGATGAACTTTGGTTAGGAAATGAAAATGGGAGAATGACTGACTGTTCCTTAAGAAAACTGTTTTTGTTGTATGGTGTAATTGAATTGTTGTGCATTGTATTTTCTAATATATAAGTAAAACATACTTTTATTAAAAAAAGTTGAAATCAAAAGCAGACAACATCAACTCACACATGTCTGTCTTTTTCCTTTGCCCACACAGGTCTAATGAACTGTTCCAGGCGTGACGATGTGCCAGGAGTTAATAACGGCAACATCCGAAATGAGGAAAATGAAAATTTACCAACCACAATTTGAAGCATAAATTCCAATGTTTTTTGGACAAAAGGTAAAAAATAAGGGGAGTAGCCTGTCCACACACATCACTTGGCTCATTATTTTTGTGTTGCATTGCCACAATGAAAGTCCAAACACAGAATCAAAATTCAATGGGGTATTGATGAAAATTGTATTCAAAAAATTGTTTTTACTGAAGTTTTACAGTAAAAGTGTAAGTTTAAAAAGTATTTGCCAAACAGAATTAAATCATATTATGCAATGAATAGCCCTAACGCAACATGAAACATAATTTACTTTCAAATTATCACATTTTACTATTTTTTAATATGGTTAATTACTTGATTGTAAAACAGTTAGTTCTATTATGCATATGTAACAATTCCCATGAAAATAACAATCTGTTTAAATTGTACATCCACATCCTCATAGGTGAGCGGCAGAACCGCAAAGTGGCTAGCAGGTAGCGTAGGCCTGGGGGTTGGCGAGCGAAGCGAGCAGGGGGCAAAGCCCCCTAATGTTTTCTAAAGTTTGTAGCGGCTAAAGGAAGGTAAGCTGTTGATGGCAAGAGGAAGAAAGTAGAGACATTCAAAGGGTGAAATGTTTTCGCCAGGTTGAAATTTCTGAGCCTATATTGAGTGAATCAAGTCACATTGGGGTACATCCATCCATCCATCCATTATTCAACCCTCTATATCCTAACTACAGGGTCATGGGGGTCTGCTGGAGCCAATCCCAGCCAACACAGGGAGCAAGGCAGGAAACAAACCCCGGGCAGGGCACACACACACACCACACACTCCCACACATCAAGCACACACAAGGGACAATTTAGAATCACCAATCCACCTAACCTGCATGTCTTTGGACCATGGGAGGAAACCGGAGCACCCGGAGGAAACCCACGCAGACATGGAGAGAACATGCAAACTCCACGCAGGGAGGACCCGGGAAGCGAACCCGGGTCTCCTTACTGTGAGGCACATTGGGGTACATATGCTGCCATTTTCTTCAAGCTTTCTGAATGCTTACAAAAGCTGATAAAAGACAGAAGGGAAAGAAAAAGATGTCAGGAAATCAATTACATTTGGTATGAAGTCAAAGTAGCAGTCAGAAGTGGGGAGGATACTGTTTTAATAATTTAATAATGTCTTCTTTAGGCCTTGATCAACTTAAAGTGTTCTCTTCATATCTATTACATTGGCAGTTTGTTCCTGTTGTCACAAACTGATGGCAATCTTTTTTTTTTTTTTTTTTTTCTAAGGAAGATGTGTGTCCAAATGTGCAGAAGAAGAACGTTTACAGAAATTCCATCAGATCACCAATGCCTTCCTTTGCACAAAAGTTTGATAAGAGTATTTAAGTAGCTGGACATTTTCTATGCTTGTTTCAAAACTGTTCAATGTTTCTATGAAATACTATACATTATCCTTAATGCAATATGCATTAGTGTTATAGATGCTTTTATAGTAGAGTTTATTGAATTACTGTATTTTGATATTTAAATGAAACAAAATAAGCTTCAAAAGCATAAATGTATTTTAGATAGGTGAGACAAAGTGTAAGAAAATCTGTTTACTTTTCAGAGAATGTATAAATGTGTGAGAGTGATGACAGCTTGGGTTGTATGTGTGAATGAAAAGTGTAGCTGAATGACTGGTTTCACCATCTGAAAAGCAAAAGTGTTTTTGATCTCGATTATGCACAGTAATAGTTTCATTTATGAAAATGTTACGATTTTTATTTTTCTTATTTAGTGTTAGGTGGTAGATTTGAGGAACGAGATGAGTGAACATCCATCATACGTTGCCTTCGCATAAGCTTTTTATTCATAAATTATACAGAATCAAAGCTAGTTTTTAGTTCTTTTCAATTCATATTTCTTTTTTCAGCATTTAAGCTATACTATCATTTGTGTTAATGTGTTAGGTGGCGCAGTGGTAGAGCTGCTGCTTTGCAGTAAGGAGACTGTGTGAGATTGTGGGTTCACTTCCTGGTTCCTCCCTGTGTGGATAGCACTTTGAGTACTGAGAAAAGTGCTATATAAATGTAATGAATTATTATGTATGAGTAATTTTACTGCAAAAGTATTGCTCAAAGAGGAAGGATTTTTGATTTGAGTGCTTACAACATCATCCTGTCCAGTGGTGGGATTTGAATCAGTGTTTTCTAGCTTGACCATATAATATCTCATATATATTTTATGCTAGTTGTCCCCGGTGGCTCTACCCACGTAGTAGTGAAACAGGACAAACTTTAAAAATCAATAACATCAATTAAAACAAATTTAATAATTTGTATTGAGAAGAATTTTTATTGATCGCTTTCATATCCGAGGGTCTCTTGATATACGATATTTTTGGTTTTGCTATTAGGGATGAGAATGTAGATGTGCTCTCTTTGGCAAAAATGCAAAAAGTTGGCAAGGTATCTCTGGCCATGCGGAAGGTAGGTACACTTCAACATCAAACGTTGGCACTGTATCTGATCGTGTTCATCTCTGACTGAAGATCAGGTACCCTCTAAAACACACATAGCTCTGATCTCTTTCTCAAAAAACGTCAAATGTTACTCCTTAACAATCTGTAGATGAAAATGTTTGCTGAACAAACCGGTGTCGCTAGCTAAGAGGGGACAAGGTACGCTTCAACACGTGGTGAGAGGTAGAGCAACTCGAAAGGGTACTGGCGCATGAGTGAGGAGGGCCACGCCCCCCTCCCCTCAGCCCTCTGTTTCTCTCGGATTTGTGCAAATAAATCGGTACCGCAAGCAAACTATGATACTTAGAGCAATGAGAGAAGTCACAAAAGCAACCGAGATGTTCAAGCAAATTATAGAAAAAAACCTCTAGCTAAATCCATTAAGTAGTTCTCTCATGAAAAGAGGACAGACATTGGATTTTATATATATATATAAAAATGCCAATATGGATCTTTTTCTTCTTTCGGCTGATGCCGTTAGGGGTCGCCACAGCAGATCATCTTCTTCCATATCCTCCTTTCCTCGTCACCTTGTTCTGTCACATCATCACCTTCATGTCCTCTCTCACAACATCCATAAACCTTCTCTTAGGCCTTCCTCTTTTCCTCTTCCCTGGCAGCTCTATCCTTAGCATCCTTCTCCCAATATACCCAGCATCTCTCCTCTTCACATGACCAAACCAACGCAATCTCGCCTCTCTGACTCTGACTCTCCCAACCGTCCCACCTGAGCTGACCATCTAATGTCCTCATTTCTAAAAAATACCCACATGGATACTGTTTTGTAATTCTGAAAACTCCGTTTTTAAATGTTTGCCAAACAGTACACCATTCATCTTGCATACCAGTCAACTTTAATAAATACAATGTGAACATCTCTGGCAGAGCTCCATTTTCTCATGGTGATGTGACAGTTCAAAGCTTACAGTATAAGAAATGCAAAAATCAAATAGGAAGTTGTCATTTGTTACTTTTAATCTGCAATACGCTTAAACAAATGGCTATTTTATTTCAAAACCACTTTATTTATAGGACTGCCTTTCTGAGCAGTAAGGTGACCACACAAATATATTCTCTTAAATAATAATTATTTTTAATATTCGTTGAAGCTTACTATATCATCTACCCATTCCCCTACTTTAAAAGTGTATTTTTTTTCAAGAAATTCTTACTTTGGTTATTTTTTTTTTTAAATACCGTTGAAGTCACTACTTGATCAGTGTTAATAATATTAATAACAGAAATCTTCTGTATATGAAAGTGCATTCTAAAAATATAATTAATTTCTGCAAGCAATTTAATGTCATAAACTATACATCCACCATAGCAATATCTCTAACCATTCACTCAATAGGCAATATGTGATTACCATTTTCATTCCTAATGTCTTACTGCCACATGTGTGCTGCCAGTATTACAGTATGTTCTCCCATTAGGTTGCATGCATGCAAGTGACTTTATTCTTCCAACATATATTAAAAAAGTATGTGATGTGGCATAGGGCCCAGGATTAAGAGTAATTTCTGGAAGTAGCCCCAGCATTTCACTGGACACATTCACGCAGAGCAATAAACCCCACAAATACACCGATTGCTACAAGGCTACAAATTAAGCCCGAGCTCCAGAACCTTGGAGGTAAAAGCGCTAAGCACTGCAGCACTAGCTGTATCCTGTTAGTTTAGGTTTCCTTTATAAGCCACTTATAATTGTCTACATATTACATAACATTTTATAAGCCTTTTTAACATGATATAAAACAATTGATGATGGCGTATTTTAGTTATCTTTTATCAGTAAGAGCAGATTTATTGTTCATCCGTTAACAGTTGTTTTAGAATGGATACCCAAACTAAATTGTGAACTTTTACTCTGAGATAGTGTTAACTTTTGCATGCTGATGCTTTAATATCCTTCTACTGTTAATATTAGCTGCTAAACTCTTGTGATGAACCAAAGACTTAATTCTTCTTGGCCTTAAGTGGCTGCTGTGTACAGTGCTTCTGTGGCCAATAGGGTGGGTGTTTGAATTCAGTTTACTTTCATTACTCAAGGAAGGGTTTGAGAAGAAAAACCAGAGCTGCTGCCTTTTTGTTATTTCAAAGCTGTTTTTTCACCTGTGTGGTTTTATTTAATCTTTTGAAGTAGAATTCATTTCTCAGAAAATTTTCTTCTTTTGACATATCGGAAGTTGGCAATCTAGCATGTCTTTCTAGGGCCTTCGTCCATCAAGGCAAGAACCATATTCTAGAAATAAAACCTTTATCTACACTGGAGAACCTGAACACAATGGTACAGCAGCTTCTGCTTCTTATCACTACTATTCCCAAACTTTTTATAAAATGCATTCATCTGCTGTTAGCCACCATGTTTTTTGATACTTCATATCTTTAATCTGCTGTCATGACGTGGGCTGAGCTCGGCCCTCGTTGGTTAGATCACTAGGTCACCCTGTTTCATAATATTATTTATAGTAAATCACTGGACTGAAACTAGATTGATACTTTATTTATAGGTTTCTGCTACTAATACTTTTTAAAATAGGTTTCTGCTACAGCGACCTTTTTGCTAAATCTCTTTTCTACTGGTATTATTTTTAATTACACCCACCCAGTTTTCACAGTTCGGTAGGGAATAAACATAGTGGGAATACACACATTTTGACAATTGAGAGTGCACGATGATGAACTTCTAATATCCAGTTAGAAAACAATTAATCTTCTGCAGTTACACACACTCACTGTATGTACAAATTCCCACAGACCCTGACCAGGCTGGCAACCAAAGTTGAGCTCATGGCGCCGTATGACAGAACACTAGGTGTGCACCACTGCTCTGCCCGCTTTAAGACATCAGTACTAAATAAACTGATCTAAACCAATGTGCAACTATGCCTCGGTTAATAGCATTGATTGCATGCTACATGTATGCTTAATCTGTCGCTGCGATGATTATCGACAGCAAGCAAGCAATATATTTGTGAAATCAGGCAATATTTTTTTTCCAAATTGTGGTAATAAGCATCTGTAGCTAGCTATTGCACTTTGAGCCAAACACTAAAAAATTCAGGAACATTTCATATTCTGTGAAGCTATGGTGATTTTGCAGCTAGAAATTACTGTAACAATATATAATACAAATTATTGTCCTAACTTCATATTATTATAATTTTTTACTTGTTTTTTACTTACAGCAACACATGTTCATAAAATGGACGTGCACATCCTAGACAACAGGTGCTAAAATTCCTTCCTTCTTTAGCATAGAGCGATAACAACATTGCTTTTTTTCAATCGTTTGTTTCAGTCTAAACATAGCCTGAATTTGGAGCCGGGGTGGATATGCAAAACTGACAAATCTTCCTTGATTCTAACTTTAAAACTTAACTTACTTAACTGGATCTTCCAAAGGAACAGGAGTTATGTTTTAGTGCCTTTCCTTGATGTTTGTTAAAAGCAGAGACTTGTCGACAAGTAGCAGGGTGTCTGTGACTGACAGTCAACTATGGCCAATGAAATCCATAGCATAATCCATAGTATAGCATTATGAGAAGGATTTAGGAGTCATAGCGGACTCTAAGCTATTAACTTCTCGACAGTGTTCAGAAGCCTTTAAGAAGGCAAACAGAATGTTAGGTTATATAACACGATGTGTGGAGTACAAGTCACAGAAGGTTCTGCTCAACCTTTATAACACACTGGTGAGGCTTCATCTTGAGTACTGTGTGCAGTTTTAGTCTCCAGGTTACAAAAAGGACATAACAGATCAAGAAAAGGTCCAGAGAAGAGCAACTAGGCTGATTCCAGGGCTACAGGGGATGAGGTATGAGGGAAGATTAAAAGAGCTGAACCTTTACAGTTTAAGCAAAAGGAGATTAAGAGGTGACCTGATTGAAGTGTTTAAAATTTTGAAGGGAATTAGTCCAGTGGATTGAGACTGTTATTTTAGAATGAGTTCATCAGGAACACGGGGACACAGTTGGAAACTTGTTAAGGGTAAATTTCACATAAACATCCATCCATCCATCCATCCATTTTCCAACCCGCTGAATCCGAACACAGGGTCACGGGGGGTCTGCTGGAGCCAATCCCAGCCAACACAGGGCACAAGGCAGGGAACCAATCCCGGGCAGGGTGCCAACCCACCGCAGGACACACACAAACACACCCACACACCAAGCACACACTAGGGCCAATTTAGAATCGCCAATCCACCTAACCTGCATGTCTTTGGACTGTGGGAGGAAACCGGAGTGCCCGGAGGAAACCCACGCAGACACGGGGAGAACATGCAAACTCCACGCAGGGTGGACGCGGGAAGCGAACCCGGGTCTCCTAACTGCGAGGCAGCAGCGCTACCACTGCGCCACCGTGCCGCCCTTCACACAAACATTAGGAAGTTTTTCTTTACACAAAGAACAATAGACACTTGGAATAAGTGACCAAGTAGTGTGGTAGACAGTAAGACGTTAGGGACTTTCAAAACTCGACTTGATGTTTTTCTGGAAGAAATAAGTGGATAGGACTGGTGAGCGTTGTTGGGCTGAATGTTCTGTTCTCATCTAGAGTATTCTAATGTTCTAATAAGTAACTGAAAAGTGATGAGGCTTTGGTATTTTCAGTATTCCCTCTCAATTCTAGAAGAGAATGCTGACTGATCACTAAAAAATAACCAATGAAATCCACAGAAAAGGCCAGCTGATGGCAACATTACGATGGCTGTAGCAAGAAATACTTGCACATGAGCACAAATCGTTCTCGTCTAAGCTAACATTACAACCGTAATGTTTATAGTGTCAGTTGCGCGCACTCACATCTACTATATGTACACAGACAAGTGTGTAGAAAATCAAAATAACAGGTTTATTTTCATTTTTTTTTTCTCATTTTCATCTAATTTTACTTTTTAAACATTTTTCATTTCATTAATTTCAATTAATTTCATTAATAACATGTTACATTTTAATGTTCGTTAGTGAGAAAAACACTGGTTCAAATCCCATTGAATGACATGGTTGAGAGCTTATCCAACAAAAGCAAACCATGATTGGTGAAGCACAGAAACTGATAAAAATAAAGGAAACACATTAATAAGTCATCTGAGCAGGACTTTGGCTCAACAGGAGCTTCCAGGAAGGCTTCACTGTGCCTTAGAATTACTTTCATTGGAGGAATATGACACTGCTCTTAAATGATGAACTCCAATGTTTTGTGTTCTATTCAGTGTGGTAGAATCTCTGCATCTGTCGCTGATCATTCTGTTTCATAAGTGTTCAGCTGGATTGATATCTAAATGTTATGATCATCTCTTGTAGTTAGGGTACTTGATTTTTGCATTTTATTTATTTTTATTGTTTCGGTGGTGTCTTCTTGCTGCTACTACTTTATGTTGCGTTTTTGCACTGCCATTCTTAGTTATGGTTTATAATCTGTGATGTCATCATACTGTACTGTCTATATAAAAGATGATGGCATTCTATAGCTTGGCGTCTAGCTTTTTGATTATTTCAATAAAAGGCAAGCGCATTGTTCAATTTAATTTTGTTAGGGAAGGGAACATTAAGTGTTTGAGGTCTTTCTGGCTTTGTGTTTCGAATACATATTTGGCTATTTAGACACATGGTATTTGTAGTACTAGGGTGCTGTACCGTGTTAGCCATTATGAATGTAGAGTAAAGCCAAGCAAAATGACACCTTTTATTGGCTAACTAAAAAGATTACAATATGCAAGCTTTTGAGGCAACTCAGGCCCCTTCTTCAGGCACCTACATCTTACATCTCGCCTGAAGAAGGGGCCTGAGTTGCCTCAAAAGCTTGCATATTGTAATCTTTTTAGTTAGCCAATAAAAGGTGTCATGACACATGGTATTGAAAGACTTCCATGCTTGCATCACTACCTGCTTATTAGCCATCCTTTTACCTTCACTTTGGTGTGCCTGTCATCTCCTGGTCTTAAAAATTACAATAAAACTTAAGTATTATAGCTTTACCTGGTATCATCTTGGCCACAATAACTGGGATGGAAAGGATGTCTTGTTTATAACGTGTCAACCTCAGATCCTGGAGAGCTGCAGTAGCTACTGGTTTTAATTTCTAGCCCACTTCTTTATTTAGTAGTCAAATACAGCTGCTAATGAAACATACTTCTTTTGCCTCAAGTTCAATGAACTTGACTTTATAGATTCAGAGGCCTTCATTGTTTGTTTATTAAAAGAAGAACGCAAAGGATGAGAAAGTTTTGATCTGCTCTCACCCACAAAACATTTCAATGATGCTCTCAGATTAAAGATAATCAGCAGTTTTAGAACCGTCTGGTTTAGCAGAATGAGAGCTTTAACAAGCTTTGGAGTTGAACAATGTGCTTTAACAAACAACAAGAAGAATCGGTATTTAATTAGGAAACTGATTGAAGCCAAATTGTTGGTGATTTAACTTGACATCTCTAAATGCCATATCACGTTATACGACTATTCCAGAGATTTTCAGTCAGATATATCACTTACATAATCTTAACAAGTTGCCTTCAGTCATGTAGTCCGACAAACCTAGCGTTTCATTCCAAATAGTTTCTAGCTTGCCCTGATTTATTTATTTATATATATATATATATATATATATATATATATATATATATATATATATATATATATATATATACATACATACAGTGGAACCTCGAGATACGATCACCTCTGTATACGAGAAATTCAAAATACGAGGAAAGTATGAGCGAAAAATTCAGATCTAAATACGAGCATTGGCTCGCGTAACGAGCCACGAGCCAGGCTGTGGGTATAGCTCGCGGCTTAGCAAGGGGGCGTGGTAGCAGTTGCGAGCCGCGATCTGCGGTGTCTGCGTTTCTCACTTAAGTGCACAGGTGGGAAACTGCCCACATCCATGATTGTTCCTGTGGCTGATGGGCTGCAGCTGCCATGTCCTCCCCGCATATATAGAGAAGCGCGAGCCGGTTAAGGGGGAGAAAAAGTAAAAGAAAAGAGAGAGAGAGAGAGCGAGCGCGCACAAGCACAAGCAGGCGGGCGGGCGAGTGAGTGCAGGCTCGCGTGTAGCTGAACAGTGAGCTGAACAGGCGAGCCAAACAGCTGAAGCAGGACGGTGTAGAGAAGGTCAGCTGCATTAAGAGTGTCTCGCCTGTTGCAGAGCCCGCAGGTGAGACGCTAACAGAGAAGAAGCACCGGGGATTGTCATCTGTTTTTTAAAGACGGCATCCTTTTGACGTTTTAAATTCGTGTTAAAGGATTGTTATTCTTGTGTATTTTAAACCTCCACTTCACAACTGTTTTAAGGATTATTTATTTAAAGATTTATTGAATGCTCTACTGCACTTTGGACACCTGTTTTGATTCTTTTAATAATCAGTTATATTATTTACCAGTGTTATTTATTAAAGGTAGACTACAGTATATATAATTTATCAGTGTTATTTGTTAGGAAAATTAATTTTTATGTTAATATATTTGGGGTGCAGAACGGATTAACTGGATTTCCATTATTTTCAATGGGGAAGTTTGTTCTAGATACGAGAAATTCGCTATACAAGCTCAGTGCTGGAACGAATTAAACTCGTATCTAGAGGTTCCACTGTATATATATTGTGGTGGTCGGCTGGGGGCTGTGCCCAGTCGTGACACCTGGGTGAACCAGGTAGATACTTTATTAATCTATCTATCTATCTAAACCTCAATAAACTTTGGGAGAAATAAGCATTCAGGCCTGTAAAAACTGTTAGTTTGATCCATAGTCCCACATGTGTGCTGGTCAGAATACTGCAAAGGGTGACATTTCTCCTACATATGATAATTCCACTATTGTTTGAATCCTGTGGACCAATTTATCAACCAAACTGCAGGGTTAATAAGGGCTTTATGTACCCCAACCCAAGCCAAAGATTTGTCTCTATACATTTATTGACAAACTCTTCCAGATTATTATTATTATGACCTAGACAAGGTATTGATATGATCTCAAATGAATGTATAGGTATTACTGCCCCTAGCTAAAGCATTCCCAAATTTGGTCCTGGAGGTCAAAAATGGCTGCAGCATTCCTGTTTTTAATTAGAAGACAATTACTGGTACCGAACAAGTTATTGTTCAAGCAAAACATTTGCATTACAGTTCCGTTAAAGACATTATTAAGATTTGGAAATCTTAACAAATGGTTTAAGTCTAAAACAGCTGCATTCACCTTTTTAAGTGTTTTCTTTAACAAGCTACAAATTAACAGTGATATGCAAATAACAAAGTAGACAGCAGCTATGCCGATGATCCATGTGTCTCTGGTATTGCTCCTAGGATGAAGAAACATCATCTCCATCTCACCCTGTCAAAGATGGACCTTCTTGTTATCCCAGCTTGCCTATCTGTTCAGCTTGGCTCATTATCTCTAACACTGCCAAGTCCGTATGCAATCTTGGGGTAGGTGATCAATGGCCAGCTGTTCTACAGAGACCATGTTGCAGTGGTTCCTAGGAATTGCACCTCACTTGTATTTTGTTCGTAGCTCTTTGCTTGTGATGATCAGTTTTGTACCCTGGTCCTGTAACTGTTGTTCCCCCAACTAATGTTTACTCAATTATATTGACCTCTTTTGTAAGTCGCTTTGGATAAGAAAATAAATTTTAAATGTGAATCTTAACAAGTGAAACGACTAAAATAAAGTGTATAGCTTGAGCAATAAGTGTTTCAACAGCAATGATTAACTTTTAATGAAGAAAAACCTGCAGCCACTACAGTCCTCCAGGCCCAAGGTGTCTAGGTGATGTCTTTTTGATTTTCTTGCTAAAGACCCCTTAACACTGTTCCTCATTAAACTTCAACAAATTGAGTAGTGTTTGTCACTGACAATTTAGTCAAACATGCCCAGTAGTCGTCTTTCTCTTACTGCCAGTAAGAGCTCTTATTTGAGCCACATTAGATAACCTACTGAGCACAAGAGCACGCCCCACATTTCTATACACGATCTTTAAAATGATGAATATTCAGTTGTTTCAGAATGGATACCCAAACTAAACTGAACTTTTATTCTGAGATTGTGTTGAATATTGCATGCTGATACTTGAATATCGTTGTACTGTTAATACAGTATTAGCTGCCAAACTAATGTGATGAACAGAAGATTCAATTCTTCTGGCTGCTGTGCAAAATTTTGGCAAAGTTCTGTGGTCAGTAGGGTGAGTGGTTTAAATTCAGTTTCCGTTCATTACTTGAAGGTTTTGAGAAAAAAAAAAACACAGCTACCTCCTCCTCCTCCTTGCTGTCTAAAAACAGTATTTTCGGCTGTGTGGTATTATGTAATCTTTTGAACTAGGATTCCCTTCAAATCTCAGAAGTCTTTCTTATGATAATTTGTCTAAAATTGACAATCTACTGCTTCTTATCACTACTGATCCCAAACTTTATAAGTATCCAGAGTTCTGGTGCTAGTCTTTTTTTTTTGGGGGGGGGGGGTGATGGGGGTACATCAGATCTTTAATTGGCTGTTATGACTTGGGCTGGGCTCAGCCCTAATTAGCTTTTTTTAAGTAACCCTTACCTATATTTATCTAAATGCGGCCTTAAATTCTGCCCATTGTGGTAAAGTGCCTTTTATAAGACCACGTTTGGCCTTTTATGGTTGCTCATGTAGGCCTGATGACAAGTAAATTCATTCTCAGTCATCTACTAGGTGGGGGCTTAGGTTATAAAAGAGGAAAGACAGGCAGCTAGAGGTTTTACTTGAACATTCATTTTTGTTTGCTTGGAGCCTGTGGCTCTCAAGTGGCTTAGCTTTGCACTTTTTATTGCGAGTCCTTTGGATAGAGTTTAGCCCAGAAAACAGACAGAGTTTCTGTTTTAGTCTGGTTTAGTTTTCGAATGCTTTACATTTCTGTTTTAACATTTAATTTTGAGCTTTTGTCTCTTTATGTCCTTAACAGCCTACCTGAGACATCTAGAATGTATTTTTGAATTTCTACTAGGTATGTTGTTAATTGCGCAGCTTTTTTTTTTTTTTTTTTTTTTAGTGTTTTTAATACTGTATTAGTTTAATATAAAGTTTATGGACTTCTCTGTTAAGTATTTTCTGCCTTCTGTTTTATTTGTGCATTTTTTTTATCTATGATCATTTAATAAAGATGTTTTGGTTTATTCAAGTGTTCCTTACTGTTTTTAATTAATGCAATAAGTTAAGGCTCTTGTGTAGTGGAACTTTGCCAGCGTCTATCCCAGCAGCCCCGAGCATAACACAGGAGATAACCCTGGACAATGCACTGGTCATGTGCCTACACTTCTATAGGAGCCATTCGGGAATCACAGATTAACCTAACCTGGATGTGGAAGGAAAACACAGATACAGAAAGAAAATGCAAAGTCTGCTCTGCACCTAAAGCATCATGGTGTAGAATTTCAACCCAGGACATCGGTGCCATGAAGTTGTAGCACTAACCGCTGCACTACCATGCCACTCTTGGTAGGAAGGGGTTCTGATATTGATCAGCAAAGAGACGGGAGTCTACCACATGTATTTCTGAGGTAATCTGCTCATCAGAAGCATATTAAAAACTTTAATAGCTGGATGGACAAGAAGAGCTTTGATTATTTACAACAAGGTTATGATTAAATGTGTCATATAAATTTTGGGCTTTTACAAGCCTTTTAATAATTTGGAGTCCAAAAAGCATTCAAGAACACCATAGTGCTTTAGCCCACTACCAGAGGTGGTTCAATGCATAGGCTATCCTGGGCCATAGTCTTAAGAACGAAAAACCAAAATAAAAACAAAATAAAGAAGCCAAATAGCACGATGGGATGGTATCAACTGGGGGAGAATACAAACATGAAAATATATTTCATACGTCACACACGTACGAGTAGGAGGCAGCTAAAGGGTCTGAGTAATTGTAATACCACCACCGACCAGGGGGTGGCGGGGTGTGCTGTCTTTCTCATTTACTTGCAGACCGTTACCAGGAAATCCCACCAGGTTCAATGACATCACCATCCCCAGAGACGATGTCACGTCCGGTTCCTGGCAACATCACGTCCAGTTCCGGCCCTAAAGATGATGTCTTTTAGCATTATTTGTCTCACATGATGAAAAGGCAAGTTAAAAAACGGGCATTTCTTACATCTCATCTAAAAGGTTGTATATTGGAATCCTATCTGTTAATTAGTGACGAGCTATTCCACTTCAGCGTGACATGATAGTGCAGTAACTAGTGACCCTGTTACTCAGTGCCACCTTCCTGAGTTCATCTCCATTGTCCATGTGCACTTTCAGCGTCTACATGAAATTTCCTCTGGATGGTTACTCACATCCCCAAAGATGTACAGATTAGATTAATTGGTGATTCCAAACTGGACCCATTGTGAGTAGAGCTTGGTGCCCTGTCTAGGTCCTGTTTCCTGCCTTGTGCCCAGGGCTACCAGGATAGATGTTGGAGCCCTGCGACCCAGAACTGGGTTAAGTAGGTTTGAGAATTTCTAGGACTACTGTTTTAACACATAAAGAATACCGTGCATCTTCTAAAGTATAACTCATAATATGACATTCTTAAACCTGCATAAAGAAATTTAGTGTTGTGGCAGCTTTACAGTAGCTGGAAGGAAATCACCAGCCCTGAATGGGTGCACCATTCCGTCACAGGGTCCAGTCATACACATCCCACATCAGGTCAATTTAATATAAACCAGTTAACACAAACATCTATGGGATGTAGGAGGAAACCCAATGAGAAACGTGCAAAGCTCAAAACCAGGAATTCTGGAACATGTGTGAGGCAGCTAAACATACCATTACACCAGCATTGCACCACCCCTGTTTCTTTCTTATAGATTATTACTCATGTTTATCCACTCCCCACTAGCTAACTGCAGTATAAGCAACAACTTGTATAACAACCAGCAAACTGGTATGGTGGTGGTGGCCCACATTTAATGAAGATGAGACTCAGATCCTTATGTCTTGCTTTTAGAATGTGTGGTGGGTCAAAATAAAAGAATCGTTATTTGGAAAAGTGTGTAGAATGTCTTCTTTATCAGTAGCACAAATCCCCTGGCTACTCATTATAGGAGGACTGCAGCATTATAGAGGAAATATGTCTGATACCAGTAACGGCACACTGCACGATAACGTGCAGTGAATACACTTGACTTGAGCATTCCTAGTTTTCATCCTCTTTCTCTGTACGTTTACCATTCATTTGCTCAGAGGTTGATGTGCTTGCTCCTTCCTGAGCAGCTCTTTTTTTCTCAACCTTAGTGACCCACTTCTTCTCTTCCTTCGTCTGCTTCTTTTCACGTTAAAACTGATTAAGTCAGTGTTTGTGTTGTAATTGCTTAGTATATTTTCTTTAATTTTTCACTTAAGCTGGCACATAAGCCTTCAATCTGCCTCAAGAAGAGGTAATATATGAAGAGGTAGAGGAAGCGAAGGTGGTAGGGAATGAGAACAGCACCTGTATGCATGCGTTACACGGCCGTCCTGCTGGCCGCCGCTGAGAGTTGATTCTACAACAAAATAAAAAGAGGAATAACCTTGGAGGTCAATCATCACCCTGAAAGCAGATAGTAGATGTCACGTAGTATATGTGTACCAAATTTCAGGTCAATACTTCAAACGGTTTGCGAGCTACAAGTGATTTAAAATCCTGGACAGACAAAAGGAAATCCACGGCAGCGTATTATATAAGAAAATCATGAAAATACCATTAGAATATAAAACTGTAACATGTTTCAGTTTGAAAACAAGTTTCAAATGCATTGAGTAACATGTGATGCACAAGCTTAACATTGCAGTTCAGAATCAGTTTTACTGATAACAGAACTGTACATAAAGCTTCACAGTGTAAAGGTAGTTCTGCTCTGTCTCCGAAGAAACATGCTTTTTTTGTGTGTTCTCTAAATGAAAGGTATTGTTACATTCCACTTCAAATATTTGTGAGTTGCCCTTTGGGTACTCCAGTTTTCATCTTGCATCACCAACATGTGTATTTGCAAAGTGACCCCTGCCCGTGTGTAAGTGTAATTGTGAGTGGGCTCACCGGGTGAAAATGCAAGCCCTACCCATCCTTTGGTGGGCAAGCTGTTAGTATGATTCTAAGCTAGGGTGGATGTAAAGGCAGGAGTGAGGGCTCTTCACATTCATGTCACAAAACATGACTAGGGTGTCCTCATAATCTTTGTCAGAAACATCTTTAATAACACCAGTTCCAACACTATGGAATGTTATGAAATGCCACCACACCACTGTACAGAAAGTTCCACTGAGAATACTTCCAGTTTGAGGGCACAGACAGCTACCATATATACTCAAGGATAAGTTCTCCTGTGGATAAGTTTGGACTTGATTTTATCGTACAATTTCTGGTATTTTATAATGTCGGTCATATAAGTCAAATGTGGAAAACTCGTGCTATTTGTCCAAGAGATTACGATATGCTAACGCCCACCTAAGAGAGTAAGCACGGAGCACACAGCCTTTTTTTTCTATGTATTGTGCCTACGTGACCACACGGCAATACCTGAACTATTCTGAAGCAATGTTTGCACTGTTTTGTGTTTTTTGTATCCCACCCCCTCATATACCTTTATCGTAAGACCATCCCCTATCTACGATGGAGCGTTCGATCAGAAGAAAATATGAAGCTGATTTTCAATTAAACGTCGTTGAAGTAGCGAAAGAAATTGGTAACTGTGCTGCCGCAACAAAATTCGATGAGTCTGAGAAACTGATGCGAGATCGGAGAAGGCAAGAAGATGTAAAAAAAAAAAGAAATTTTAGTGTTGCATTTTTGAACGGACGTATAAGTCGGGTCTGATTTTATAGATAGATACTTTATTAATCCCAAAGGGAAATTCACAATCATCATGATCAATTTTTCAGGTTTTATGACCCGACTTATATGTGAGTGTATATGGTAAGCTGAGGTTAGATATGAAGAAAAGACATATTATTATTTAGTGTTTTGTCCCCTTTTATTAAACCTCCCCTGTGTTTAAAGTGTTAGTAATATACACTTATTTTGGTACTTCTTTTTATGTGAAAAAATGCCTTGATGATGTCTGCACACAAGCTGAAGAAACCCTACATCTCTAAAGACAAGATTAGGAATGAATTCATTAGGGTCCAAATATCTTAAGGTGAATTTCAGTTCTCTTTCAAAATGTAATATTTGTATTAGCAGGAGTACCCAACACTGACTAAGGTGAAATAGAGTGCAGGTGTGGTCGGACACATCGACTTGTATCCTTTTATTAAGGTGGATAAAATCATTCATTCAATCATTTTCTACCACTTATCCGAAGCTAGGTCACGGGGGCTACAGTCTTTACAATAAGGCTCATATGTTCCTTTCCCCGACCACACTTGCCAACTCATACTGCGGGAACCCAAGATGTTCCCAGGCCATATGGGAGATATAATCCTCTCTAGAAAGTCCTGGGTTTTCCCTGGGGTCTTCTCTCAAGTGGTCATGCCCTTTAAACCTCTACAGGAAGGTGTCCAGGAGGCATCCATATCAGATATCTGAATCACCTCTATTGGATCCTCTCGATGCGGAGAGTCAGCAGCTCTACTCCAAGTCTCTCCCAGATGTCTACACTTCTCACCGTCTCTAAAGGTGAGCCTGGCCACCCTACAGAGAAAGCTCATTTTGGCTGCATGCACCTGCATCCTTATTCTTTAGTCACCATCCAAAGCCATAGGTGAGGGTAGGGACGTAGATTGAGTGATAAATTGAGAATCTTGCCTTCTGATTCATCTCCTTCATCACTATGGATCAGTATAGCAACCACATAACTGCTCTTGCCACCCCAATCCGTCTGTTGATCTCACCATCCATTTTCCCCTCACTTGCAAACAAGACCCCAAGGTATTTAAACTTCTCGTCTTGATGCAGTACCTCACCTCCCACTCAGACAGGACAGTTCATCTTTTTCCTACTGAGGACCATGGACTCAGATTTAGAGCTCCTGATCTTCATCCCTGCCGCTACACACTTGATCGCAAAACCGTCTCAATATGTGCCAGAGTTCATAATGGATGCCAAAAAACTCCAAAATGAGTCTAAAAACTCAAGAAATGGTATTGGACTTCTTACAAAAAAAATTAAGAAATCCACTATTTATAACAACCAGAGGCAGCTTGGGCATCGCGCTTGTAAACACTACTTGGAATATTTCCACATGATGTTTATTGGATCCCCAGGTTAAAAAAAGGAGATGACTCAGCTAGACAGCCATCCACAGTGTGGGCATGGCCTTGCATTCTGCCTGGAAACAATTAGGCAAAAAACAGTAAGAAAAACTAAAAGATCAATCTGATTAAAAATACCACAGCATAATATGCAAACCAAACTGTGTCAAAAGGCATTCAAAGTCCTGGCTTGGAAAAAACTTTTTTTTTTTTTGCTATGTAAATAAAACAAAACGGTTTAATTCTTGCATTCGAAAGTATTGATGCCACATAACTTCAGGAACAGACATTACAATTGTGTGCTGCCACTTATCATTTGACTAACAGCTGCCCATGGCAACAATAAACAGGATGGCTATGAGAAAACTACACAAAATGGAGACACCCATAATCAAAACACAAACACAAAACCTGGAGAGGGTGAATAATAATGTTACAACAAAAAAAAATAAAATGTTCACAGAAATGAATAATTCACATTTCAAAACCTAGGAAGCAAAGGAAACTCCACAGAGATGTACGGTGTGAACATTTTTACTGTGCTCCGTGTATTGCTGTGGCCACCGCCATTGTGTGACTATGGACATGGGCTCAGAATCAGGAAACACAGAACACACCTTTGTTGGCTACCAGTTACACTATAAAAGGCGGCAGTGGCTCAGCAAAATGTTTGTACTTCAACCACTTAAAGAAAAGACTTTGTTATCTATAAACTCACAATAAACATCAAAAAATAAAGCAATTAGGGAAAGGAAACTCTGTTTTTCGCTCAGGTTTCTTTTTGTGAATTCAGTCCTATTGACATGAAGAAAGCTGTAAAATTATTTGATCATACCAGCTCTGACTACCTTAATGTGAATTTCCCATTGGGATTAATAAAGTATCTATCTATCTATCTATCTATCTATCTACCTCCTCCAAATGAAAGTCTTTCTGTAAGCTCAGCTGCTCATATAAAATGTTTTCTCTGGGACTTTCCACTGGTCCCACTAAACATATTAAATGTTTGGCAAAGTCAAAGTCTCACCGTTGTTATGTTAAAATGTTTGAGTGGAGGATTGCCCTGGGCTTCACCAATAGTACTTGTAGCTGCCAAAGTATAAGGCGAGATCAAGCACGGGTAAAATGCGTGCCAAAAGAAATCTCTCAGTCCAAAAGTTCATTTTTAAAAATATTTAGTGAAAGTTAAAAGCAAATAATCCACACAAGAATAAAGAAAAAAGTAGTTACACACGTAAAATAAAAGACAAAAAAAAAGTAAAAATGTATCTTCTCTAAACTTAGCTTTTCTTGAGAAACTTTACTTATTTCTGTACTTAAAAGTTCTTAATTTCTTCTTCTGTCCACTTTAAGTGTACGGCACCACACTTAAATAAGCGCTGTTTTCTTAGAGTTATTTCACACACTCAAAAGGACCATAGGCCCGTTGGCATGTAGGCACGGTTTTAAACCTTGTGCCCTCAACACCTTACATATGGCAAGGCTGGTCACTAACTGAAGAATAATATTTAGTCAAAGCAGATAGAAATAGCTAGAATATACCAATATTACTTAACTCATGGGGGTTATCGGAACCTCCCATAGATTATGCTTTGTCGTCTAGTAAAATATTTATGAATCTTATATAACTAGGAAATGGCTCTTACAGTTCTCCTTAAACAAAGTAATAAGGAGTGTAGATATTTCTAACTGTTTCTAGCAGGTAGAATGTATAGCAAAAGACAGTGAAAGGCTGCACTAAACGTAGGCCTTGGTCTGTACCCATTTTGAGTAATGCCCATTAATGCATTACAGATCCAATGTCTTGGGCTTGTGTCACATTCCTGGATGCCACCCACGTGTACACATTCCTGCTATGTCTGTATCCCTGAAGATGTGTGGGTTATTTAAATTGGTGATTCAAAATGTTCCACTGTATGGGTGTGTAAGTGGGCCCTGTAAAAACGATTTGCACCCTGTACTCTGTGCTCTGTGATGTTGGGATTGAATTCAGTCTTCTGTTACCGTGAATTAGACTAAGCAGGTATAAGAATAACTGTGACTAACAGAGGTGGTGTTGTGGTGTTTTCCATGACAACTGCGTGGGTGTTTCTTATTTAGTGGACATTTTAATTTACAGTAAGACTTTCAATCAAACGAGGGAAGTTTTTCTCCAGGGATAAAAATGCTGGACTAGAACCCACCCAAAAATGTCATTTGGCTTGTGATCATGTTGTAATTTGAAAGCATGCCATATCTGAAGGATCCCTGCAGCCTTAGAGCAGAAATAAAGCCAGTAACAGAGGCTGAGCTTTGCGCTTTTCTTCAAACTTTGTTCATACTCTTCAATTCCACCCGGGGGAGTAAACGTTAACATTAAACAAGGTCTGTTATACCTGCATTTTCATCACTCTTTAATTTAATATTGTTTTTTATCAGTATGCTGCTGCTGGAGTATGTGAATTATAATAAAGTATCGATCTGGCTCTTATATACAAAATACAGCAATGGGAGCTTCCACCTGCAGCTATAGCCTCTTCAGTACACATGCAACTCTCCAGGCCAGTGTTTACATCTGGAAGGTGATTTATTTACTTACTTCCTACAGCGTAAAGTCACAGAGCAGACTGCAGAGCTTCCTGTGTTTGATCGACCTGGGCATGCTCAAAAAATACACATGTAATGCCACAAAAAAGTGCCTGATGACACTTTAGTATGCAAGCAATGGTACGAGAATGCAGTTAGACTTTTTTTTGGACACATACACCGTTCAGAGCTAAACACTAGCGTGGAGAGTCGAACGCGTACTGAAGAGGTTATAGCTGCAGGTGGAAGCTCCCGTCGCTATATTTTGTATATAAGAGCCAGATCGAATGTTATTTACTTATTTACCTTTATTTATTTACTTACTTCCTGCAGTGTAAAGGAAGACACAAGTAGACTGCAGAGCTTCCCGTGTACATATACAAAGTACAGCGACTGCAAGAGTGCGACGTGCATTCTTGCTACGATTTAGAACCCTCATCATCATGTGAGTTCACCTCTGTTATAATGCATTTTTATATAAAAACAGCAGTGTCAAATGCGAGGGGGGTTGGATCGTGAATGCGACTGAGAGAATAAAACTGAATAAAAAAAAAAAAACAAAGCTAACCTTTACAAGTATTATAAATTTACACGGGCTGTTACAGACTGAAATCAAATATATGTTTTTATTCTAAAATAGTAAGAATAACAGCAGCTCACTTCTCAAAACAGACTCATCCGGGATCGAACCCGTTAACTTTTGATTACAAGTCAACAGTTGATACCGTTGCGCCACATGAAAGAGGTGTCAATGTCGCACCCTAACGTGGGTTCTTTTTCTGCAGTTATATTCTTGAAAAGAAGCGCAATTGTTCTGTTATATTTGTACCTTTTGTGAAAGTGTTTATTTGATATTAATACTTCGGTCTTTACACATTATACACTTCATGTCTACATTTTGTCAATTATTACTAAAACATGAAAAACATTTCTGTGTTAAGGACATTTTTATATAGATTGTTGTAAACACGGAACGCACATGAAATGCATGTATTCCAAATAATGATACAGTATTTAAAAAAGGCAGTGCCGGATTAACAAATAGGCACATGTAGCATATGCTACGGGCCCCACAATTTCGGGGGCCCCCAAATGGTGGACCCAATATTTAATGAAAAAGTGTAGCATTGAAAAACTGGTCTTTAAAAATATTATCTTTACGTTTTTAAACTGTAAATTTCTTACACAACAAAACTTTAGGGGCCCAACACATAAAATTCACATAAATATTATAAGATTCTTATTATAATCGAGAGTAAAATAATTATTTAGTCCGGTTTGAACTGTTCAGAATCTAAACTTCAGATGATGCAGACCAAAAGGGCCCCCAAATTTGAAATGTGCTACGGGCCCCCAAAGCTCTTAATCCGGCCCTGAAAAAAGGTGTTATTTTACTTGACTTTGAACTCTATACAACTCTAAGCAATTGACACACAGATAAACAGACTTGAGCTGAGAAGTGTGCGGCAGCGGGGGAATGTGATAGCAGGCTGCTTGCTGCTTATCTACACATTTACAGGACAAAAGACGCTGACAGAGAGGTGCGAAGTAATTTAAGGTGGGACGGATCTACGAGTTTTTTCGTAGGCTTTGGTAATTCTAGTGTTAACTAAAGTAATCATATTACATTGTTTTTTAACAAAGTATCCAATGCTTGGATATAGAATTTTACGCACCACCATTATTAAATACACTATCGCTGTCAACAATACTGCAGCGGCCAACAGAATAACAATAAAATAATGGTGCCTAAAACTTCTTCTTCTTCTTCCCAAAGTTGGCTGAGAAGACAGGGGTGAGAGCGTCCCGTCTGATGTCTCACTCTGGGGGGCACGGAAGCCTCGGAGGGGGTGCCAAAGTGGCAAATGCCGGGGTGCCAGTCGGAGGGGAGAGCATTGCCTGTGTGTGACACGGAAGGACGCCAGGTGGTGGTGTCCAGGCAGCGTCTCTGCCCCTGTCTCTGCTTTCTGTGTTGCAGGACTGGACCCTGGATCTGCACGAGTAAGACCCGCTTCGTGGGAGACATGCCCTCGCGGGATGGGCCGCTGGCCCCTATGGGTCTCAGCTGGCGATGGGGCAGTGTGACAGGCCGCTGGGGGCTGTACCCAGCAGGGACGCCTAGAAGGACTGGGAGAGGGACTACGCCTCCTCCGGACCATGAGAGGGCAGCCGCCCTGGTTGGTATGGGGGCCACGGGAATGGAGCATGGAAGCTCAACCCTATAGGGACCCGTGTTCACCACCAATGGGCGCCCAAACAACTGAGAAGCCCTGGACATCAGCACTTCCAACACACCCGGAGGTGCTGACAGAAGTTAAACCAGGGACACCCGGAGTGCTTCCGGGTGCTCGTACGGCAGTTCCACCAGACCAGGATGTGCCGCTGGAAGCTCATCAGGAGGCACCTGGAGCACGGCCGGGTGGACATAAAAGGGGCCACCTCCCTCCTTTCAGTAGCTGGAGTCAGGTGGAAGAGGACAGAGCTCGGAGGAGAGGAGTGGAGGCGGCAGAGAAAGGACTGTTAAGAGCCCAGACTTAAGGGTGTGTGGTGCAGGGGCACTGGGTTGTGTGCAAAACTTGTAAATATGCATAATAAATGTGTGTTGATGTTTAAACCATCGGTGTCTGCCTGTCAGTGTCGAGGCTGGTCTCCACAATATATTAAAATGTACTAAGAAGTTTATATGGGAATCTTCTTCTTCTTCTTTCGGCTGCTCCCGTTAGGGGTTGCCACAGCGGATCATCTTCTTCCATATCTCTCTGTCCTCTGCATCTTGTTCTGTTACACCCATCACCTGCATGTTCTCTCTCACCACATACATAAACCTTCTCTAAGGCCTTCCTCTTTTCCTCTTACCTGGCAGCTCTATCCTTAGCATCCTTCTCCCAATATACCCAGCATCTCTCCTCTGCACATGTCCAAAGCTGGTAACATCGCTGCAAGAGAAGCCCACCGAGTCAACTAGCTAATTAAAAGGGCAAGCTCAGGGCCACCAGGAAGTATTAGAGAAGGAGAGAATGAAAACAAAAATGAGTGCCATTATGAACAATGCTGCACGTCCTCTGTCTGACACACCAGCACTGAGGACTTTCAGCTAATGAATTATTTAGCAAAAGTTTGGCAAGAAATGGGACGGGGGCTCCTTTATACCAACAGCAATATGTCTGCATCATGCCTCACTCTCTCTCTATCTATTTATTGTGCCTTACATGTCAGCAGTTAGCTCCTGTTAGCCCCCTACACTCACCGTTTCAATGGGTACATATTCACACAAGAAAAGGCTACAAAACTGCGGTATCCACTACAAAAACCTTTGACTAGAGGTTTTAAATAGTTTGAATCTCTACAAATCAGGTACAACATATCTTTAAGCATAAATTATACAGTTTAGTTATGCTTTGAATCTGTGACATGATGGCATATAAGTGACATTAAACCTGAGGGCAGCAGCTCCTTCTTCCTACTCTGTATATGTCCTTCTCCACAATATATGCCTCAAAGACTAGACAAGGGTACAAAATGGGAAATGTGGTTGTGTAAGACCTGCTTAGTAATTGTGTAGTATAAGCCTTAAATGTAAGGTTTTACACAAAGAAACTAAGAATCTAAAAAAATACCAGCTGATTTCTGCCTGTCTGGTGGTTAACCTGTTGGACGTACTCAGTGTTAAAACACTTGCCATGGACCATCTGTTGGAATGTATTTTGTATCTTGTAATAAAATGCATGGAATTTTTTCATTCCAGTAGACGATGCATGCCGTAAAGAATTCTAGAAACCAGTTTGTATTCATCTGGCTGTTACAATTAAAGCAAACTTTACACTCCTCCTAGGCCACAAGGCAGGAACAAATCTCAGGCAGGGCACCAGACCACACACACACAAAGCACAATTTAGGATCACCAATGCACCTCACCTGCATGTCTTTGGACTGTGGGAGGAAACCCACGCAGACACGGGGAGAATATGCAAACTCCACGCAGGGAGGACCCGGGAAGCGAACCCAGGTCTCCTTACTGTGAGGCAGCAGTGCTACCAGTGCGCCACTGTGCCGCCAAGTCAGATCTTTTCTTTCTTGATAATTTTCTTGCTGTATAGTCATTCCAATTTGTATTCAGACCAAAGTGTGTGTGCATTTCTATTTACTTACTTACTTATCTTCTTATTTAAGTATTTATTTATTTAAAGAGCTTATGTAAAAAGCCCAATTTACCCCTGGGGACAAGTAAAATTCTATCTAAAGTTGTATTTGATAGATAGATAGATAGATAGATAGATAGATAGATAGATAGATAGATAGATAGATAGATAGATAGATAGATAGATAGATAGATAGATAGATAGATAGATAGATAGATAGATAGATAGATAGATAGATAGATAGATAGATAGATAGATAGATAGATAGATACTTTATTAATCCCAATGGGAAATTCACATTCTTCAGCAGCAGCATACTGATACAATAAATAATATTAAATTAAAGAATGATAATAATGCAGGTAAAAAACAGACAATAACTTTGTATAATGTTAAATGTTAACGTTTACCCCCTCGGGTAGAATTGAAGAGTCGCATAGTTTGGGGGAGGAACGATATCCTCAGTCTGTCAGTGGAGCAGGACATTGACAGCAGTCTGTCGCTGAAGCTGCTCTTCTGTCTGGAGATGATCCTATTTAGTGGATGCAGTGGATTCTCCATAATTGATAGGAGCCTGCTGAGCGCCCGTCGCTCTGCCACAGATGTTAAACTGTCCAGCTCGACGCCAACAATAGAGCCTGCTTTCCTCACCAGTTTGTCCAGGCGTGAGGCGTCTTTCTTTTTAATGCTGCCTCCCCAGAACACCACCGCGTAGAAGAGGGCACTCGCCACAACTGTCTGATAGAACATCTGTAGCATCTTATTGCAGATGTTGAAGGACGCCAGCCTTCTAAGGTAGTATAACCGGCTCTGTCCTTTCTTGCACAGCACATCAGTATTGGCAGTCCAGTCTAATTTATCATCCAGCTGCACTCCCAGGTATTTATAGGTCTGCACCCTCTGCACACAGTCACCTTTGATGATCACGGGGTCCATGAGGGGTCTGGGCCTCCTAAAATCCACCACCAGCTCCTTGGTTTTGCTGGTGTTCAGTTGTAGGTGGTTTGAGTCGCACCATTTAACAAAGTCCTTGATTAGGTTCCTATACTCCTCCTCCAGCCCATTCCTGATGCAGCCCACGATAGCAGTGTAGTCAGCGAACTTCTGCATGTGGCAGGACACCGAGTTGTATTGGAAGTCCAATGTATATAGGCTGAACAGGACCGGAGAAAGTACAGTCCCTTGTGGCGCTCCTGTGTTGCTGACCACAATGTCAGACGTGCAGTTCCCAAGACGCACATACTGAGGTCTGTCTTTAAGATAGTCCACGATCCATGCCACCAGGTATGAATCAACTCCCATCTCTGTCAGCTTGTCCCTAAGGAGCAGAGGTTGGATTGTGTTGAAGGCACTAGAGAAGTCTAGAAACATAATTCTTACAGTGCCACTGCCTTTGTCTAAGTGGGAGAGGGATCGGTGTAGCATATAGATGATGGCATCCTCTGCTCCCACCTTCTCCTGATATGCAAACTGCAGTCGGTCGAGGGCGTGTTGAACCTGTGGCCTCAGGTGGTGAAGCAGCAGCCTCTCCATGGTCTTCATCACATGTGATGTCAGAGCAACAGGCCGGAAGTCATGCAGCTCACTAGGACATGATACCTTTGGGACTGGGGTGATGCAAGATGTTTTCCAAAGCCTCGGGACTCTCCCCTGTTCCAGGCTCAGGTTGAAGATGCGCTGTAGAGGACCCCCCAGCTCTGATGCACAGACCTTCAGCAGTCGTGGCGATACTCCATCTGGACCCGCTGCTTTGCTGGCACGAAGTCTCCTCAGCTCTCTGCTCACCTGCACTGTTGTAATTATGGGTGGGGATGTCTCTCCTATGCTGGTATCAGCAGAAGGATGTGTGGAGGGTGCAATACTCTGAGGTGAGAGTGAGAGTGGGTTAGGGTGGTCAAATCTGTTGAAGAAGTTGTTCATTTGGTTTGCTCTCTTCACGTCTCTGTCGATGGTGACACCCCGCTTCGAGCTGCAGCCAGTGATGATCTTCATCCCATCCCACACTTCCTTCATGCTGTTATTCTGCAACTTCTGCTCCAGCTTTCTCCTGTACTGCTCCTTCGCCACCCTGAGCTGGACTCTGAGTTCCTTCTGCACGGGCTTGAGCTCATGGTGATCACCGCTTTTAAAAGCCTTTTTCTTCTGGTTCAAAAGGCCCTTGATGTCACTTGTAATCCATGGCTTGTTGTTAGCATAGCAGCGTACTGTTCTTACTGGAACTACAATGTCCATACAGAAGTTGATGTAGTCAGTAGTCAGTAGTGCAGTCAACAACCTCCTCAATGTTCTCACTATGTGATCCCTGCAGGATATCCCAGTCTGTTGTTCCAAAGCATTCTCTAAGAGCCTGCTCTGCCTCAGGGAACTACTTCCTTAATGAGCGTGTAGTTGTAGGTAGGACCTTCACTCTTGGTTTGTAGTGAGGCTGAAGCATAACCAGGTTATGATCTGCTTTCCCAAGCGCAGGCAGCGGAGTGGCGCTGTATGCATCTTTAACGTTTGCATACAGTAAATCAATAGTCTTATTTCCCCAGGTGTTACAGTCTACATACTGGGAGAAGGCAGGTAATGTTTTGTCCAGCGTCACATGGTTAAAGTCTCCAGCGATTAGCACAAGCCCCTCAGGGTGCTGCGTTTGTAACTTAGCAACAGCAGAATGGATGATGTCACTCGCTGTCTCCACAATGCTGTTAATCACTTTCACATCTGTCAAACCAGTTCTACGTGTTCTATTTGTTCACAGCAGATGTGGCAGGACCTATTCTGAAAATGTGTCATGCTGCATATTTTCCACATGAAGACACATCAAAACACGTGGCCATGCACATTACTGTGTTTGCTCCACAGGAAAACTCGCTATATGGATAGTCGCTTGCAAAGCGCCCCCTTCTGCCACTACTCAGCAACTGCCCTTTCCTTCTTGTTCTGATTTCTGCTGATGACTGTTTGCTTCCTCCGTGCTCTTTGGAGCTTCTCGTTTCATTCCTATCTCCGACTTTCATTTTTTTTTTATTTTGATTCCTGCAGATGAAAGTTTATATGCTTCATACTCTGTGGTGCTTCAAGTTTCATTTCTATGTTCATTTTGCCTTTAGATTTGTGATTTCCAAGGTTGTCATCATAATTGGCAAAGTGAGCATCCTCTTAGCAGTACAAATACAACACACGTCTGAAGGTTTAACAAACTGTCTGCACGTGACAGGAAATGAGTCCGGTGATTTTTTTTTTTATCATATTTAAATGTTAAATAATTAATGCATAAAAACAGTTTCCAACAGGAAATAAACACCTTTCTTATTGTGTCAACGGCATGAATTTAGTTCAGTAGCAAAACACAACATTTATTTTGCTCATTTTTTTTTCAAAATTAAACACTGAGTTTTGCTGAAAATTCAGCTTTGCACAAATCATTTTACCCACCACTATATGTGAAGAGAGTATATAATTATAATTATACAGTAAAATCAAGTCCTGACTTATCCGTGGGAGAACTTGTTCGTGAGTATTGTGGGGAACAGCCCGGACACAGACAGGTAGACGCCATAGTTTCACCCAACACATGTTTATTTACAATATGTACAATATAGTAATGAACACAACCCAGTGCCGCAGCACCAATCATCCCTTGAGTCCTTGGCCAAAACACAATGCCTTAATAGTCTCTGGTCCACCTCCACTCCTCTCCACCAAGCTTTGTCCTTCTTTCTCCCGACTCTTGCCCCTGACTGGAGGGAGGCGGCCCCTTTTATTCACCCCGGATGGGCTCCAGCTGCATTCTGAGGGCCTGTAGCCACACCCCTGTGTGGCGGAAGCCCCAGCGGTGAAACCGGAAGTCCACCGGGTGTCTCCATCTCTCTTCCCCCCAGCACTTCCCGGTGTGGCGGAAGTACTGAGGTCCAACATTCCCAAGGCATCGGGGCGCCCCCTGGCGGTGACCACGGGCCCCTACAGGGTTGAACTTCCAAGCTCCGTACCCGTGGTCCCCAAAGCCACCAGGGAGGACGCCCCCTCGTGTCCTGGAGGAGGCACAAGCCCTCCTCCACTCCTCCTGGACGCCCGCCGGCACCACAGTATCTACGGTACTTATAATGGAAGGCTAGTTACAAAATTGGTTTATCTTTTTGCTCTCCCTGACCAAAGCACATTTACAGTAGCTTAATTATTAATTAGCTCTATTTGGTCATTATGCATATGGGAACACAAATTACCTGGAACACTGCGGAAGGCAGTTTGCTGTTTCAGCATTTGGGCATCATGATTGAAAGACTAAATTGGAAAATTAATTGATAGATGGATTAAAGTTTAATACATTTTCAGATTATGATAAAGTAATTCTATTCTCTCTGATTCTTTTTTGAAAAAAAATTCAAAGGTAGCTGCTTTTAGAATAGTTATTTGTAATTCAATTTATCCATCCATTCATCCAGCTAGCCAGCCATCCATCTATCCATCCAGCCATCCTTTTTTCTTGATTCATATTCAGGTCCAGGTCATGGAGGCAGCAGTCTGAGCAAAAATTAATAAATATAACCTCCTCCAACTCCTCCAGGGGGATACCAAGGTGTTCCCAGGCCAGCTGACAGATATAATTTCTCCAGTATGTTCTGGGTCTGCCCTGAGGTCTCCCCCCAGTTGCACGCAGGAAACTTCCTAATTAGAACCACCTCAACTGGCTTTTTTCAATATGGAGGAGCATATTCTCCCGAATGTCTGTGCTCCTCAACCTATCTCTATGGCTGAGCCCAGACAACCTGTGAATGAAGCTCATTTCTGCCACTTGTGTGCACAATTGAATTCTTTCAGTCGTTACCCAGAGCTCATGAACATTGGTGAAGGCAGGAATGTAGATCAATCAGTCAATTGAGAGCTTTGCCTTTCGTCTCAGCCCTCTCTTTAACTGTAGACTTATCTGCCTATCAATCTGCCAGTTCTCTTCTTCTCTCACTCATGAACAAGTCCCCAAGATACTTGAAACTCTTTCACCTGAGACAGCTCCAACCTTATCTGGCTGAGAACCATAACCATATGCTTAGAATTCAATGCACGTGCTAATTAAGATATAATTGAAATGTTGTTATACAGTATTTAGGGTTGGGTGTAACTTTACCTGAACCTTTTAAATGTACTTAAGCCTTGCATTTGCTAGCACATTATACAATTTGCACACAGATTAATTACAACCTGTCACTTCAGTTGTCATAGTTCTGCACAGAGTAGTGCTAATCTGCAACCTCAAACATTGTATTCATACTGCACAGATACAGACTCATACAATACCAGAACCTAAAACCAAAACCTATACAGCTCCCTTCAAACGATGAGGCCCACACTATGAATTCATTAATGTCATCTCAAAAGTTCGGGATCACATCGAGACTTCAGCTGTGGAGGTTGATCATGAGTGTGAGACATCACCGGCAGCAACAGTTTCAAATTACAGTGAGAGAGTAAAAAACAGAAACCTTGGCAGGGCAGGGCAGAGAAAGCTTTGTTGCTTTGAATTGAGCAATACTGCACACCCCAAGGGCAGTTTATATTTTGTTAATTTGATAATTGAGCACAATAGGATATTTTTTAACTTATTATCGATGATGAGAGACACACATCATCATCTGAAATGGAAAAATAAAAGTTTTAATTTTTGAGTATGAATATAACTTTTTGAGTAGTGATAGTAGGGAGCAGGTCGAGGAGACCCTGGAGAGGTGGAGATATGCTCTGGAGAGGAGAGGAATGAAGGTCAGTAGGACCACCAAGACAGAATACATGTGTGTGAATGAGAGGGAGGTCAGTGGAATGGTGAGGATGCAGGGAGTAGAGTTGGCGAAGGTGGATGAGTTTAAATACTTGGGATCAACAGTACAGAGTAATGGGGATTGTGGAAGAGAAGTGAAGAAGAGAGTGCAGGCAGGGTGGAATGGGTGGAGAAGAGTGTTAGGAGTGATTTGTGACAGACGGATATCAGCAAGAGTGAAAGGGAAGGTCTACAGGACGGTAGTGAGACCAGCTATGTTATATGGGCTGGAGACGGTGGCACAGGAGACAGAGCTGGAGATGGCAGAGTTAAAGATGTTAAGATTTGCATTGGGTGTGACGAGGATGGACAGGATTAGAAATGAGGACATTAGAGGGTCAGCTCAGGTTGGACGGTTGGGAGACAAAGTCAGAGAGGCGAGATTGCGTTGGTTTGGACATGTGCAGAGAAGAGATGCTGGGTATATTGGGAGAAGGATGCTAAGTATAGAGCTGCCAGGGAAGAGGAAAAGAGGAAGGCCTAAGAGAAGGTTTGTGGATGTGGTGAGAGAAGACATGCAGGTGATGGGTGTAACAGAACAAGATGGAGAGGACAGAAAGATATGGAAGAAGATGATCCACTGATGAGCCTCCATTTATGTAATCTTAGAGGCAGTTGGTGGCACACTCCTGTGAAGACAATCGCCTAATGTGAACACCTAACGACTGGAACCGACTAGTCTGCAATTCACTCTATTAAAGTCAAACAGCTTTGATTTTCTCGTTATTCGGAGGGACGGGCTGGATTTGCTGGAGAGCTGACAACCAATGAATGCTCATCCAGAAATACAAGCAACAAGCAATTTTTAGAACCTCTCAAATAGAGGAGAACCTTGTTTGTCTGATGTCTGGTGTTTTGCGTTCTAAGACTGAATGCAAAAATGAAAAAAAAGGTCAGAGACTGTGGCTCGGTATCGATATATCACATAACACCAGTAAACAGTGTTTAGAGGGTCACAGTGGACTATATATAAACTATGTGTTAAGATGCTGCCACTATATTATGTTTAAAATATTTGGTATTTCCAATTAGACACAAACATTTAACTTCAGTTTTTCATTTAGACGTTGTGACAGACGGCTGGGTTCCTTTCCCGGTCGTGACACCCTCCTGAGAATGACATGTCAACAGCAATACTTCCCCCAGGACATGAGAGGGCAGCCCCCCTGGTTTGCTTTGGGGCCACAGGCTTGGCGCTTAGAAGCTCAACCCCGCTGGGGCCCATGGCCACCGACAGGGGGCATCTGGACAGCTCTGGAGCCTTGGTCTGCCACACCCAGAAGTGCTGCCGAAAGTCGATTAGGGAGCATCTGGAGCACAGTATAAAAGAGGCCGCCTCTCTCCATTCAGGGAGCTGGAGTCGGGAGGCAGAGCATGGAGCTTGCAGGAGAGGAGTGGAGGCGGCAGAAGAAGAAAAGAGTAAAAGAAAGTAAAGGACTGAGCAATTATTGTGGGTTTGTGCATTGTGTGTGCTAAAGAAGAATAATAAACGTGTTTGCTTTTGGGACTTCTGAGTCTGTGTGTCTGTCTGTGTCAGGGCTGATCTTCCACAATGTGTAGCGTGACATTGAGTGCTGTGCGCTGGAGGCATGTCGGTGTCATTAGACACATTCATTGTTTTTTGGTGTATTGAATACTGAAAATTACATCTCCTGTGGCTGTTCTCTAATAGCACACTTAATGCCAGTTCTTTAACAGATTCTTTACTCTGGACATGAAATGATCTGTTTAGTCTGAATGCATATTTTACAATTCATCTTTTGTGGGCATAGCTACCGTTTTTTTCAACCTTACATTGACTGAAACAGTATTGTCACAACTGAGAGTGACAGACACCAGATGCAGCCTCTGGAAGTGCATCATTCAATTCTACCACTAACCCAGTGATGTCTTTGAATGCCACAGTATCGTCTGTTTTATCAGACAGGTCTTTCCTTCACGACAGGTCGTGTTTATTTTTATTGCACACATTACATTGTATATGTTTAACACGTGTGTCGAGCATGCACGTCAGAGGCCATTGCTCCTCTGAACTTAGCATCTAGTGGGGAGTAAATGAGAGTCGACATGGAAGAAGGAAAGAGAAGAGAGGTGCGAGAAGGGAGAAAGATAGAAGATGTAGATGGGAATGAGGTGAGAAATGCCTTTTTATTTTGCCTTAGTACCTCATTTGTTGTGTTTTTGCTTCCAAAATCCTGTAACCTTCTTTAGTTGTAAAAAAAACCTTCCTTTCCTTATATTTTTAGTTTTTTGGGTTTGCAGACCAAAAGAGCACCCCAACTACCGCAACGTGTACACAACATAAGTAAAGTAAAGAAAACAGGCTCATAAGAAACATAAAAATACTAAGAATAGCAATTTGATCTTCTGTGTTACTCCCTGATTTTAATTATTCTTTTCTTCTTTAATAAAACCTTCTGTGCTACAATCTCATCATCTCTAATGAAACCTCAAATGAATGACTATTCATAGCTAATGCAAGTTTTGAAAAGTATTTAGGAGAAAAGCCTACACTTTCAAGTACATGACAGTACGTGATACTGACATTTACTGCTTTACTCAGGCATATTTATGGCTGACACACACTCACCTGCGGTTTGTTCATAACATGCTCATGGCCTGTTAGATCTCTTAGATGAATAATCAGCATTACGTATCAATAAAGCTGCAGGCAATCATCCTGAACATGTCATTTGGACTATAAACTAACATGTTTTCTGTAAAAATGTGGATAATGATTTATTCCCAATGTTATGTTGTTTTCCCCTCTAATGGTTTATCTTATTATTCATCTTGTGGATGGGCCTAATAATGGCATTTGTGCTCCTATATAAAATTAAGGCAGACTAATAGATAAATAATTTGCTTGTATGATGCACTGAAAATTGATCTCAGTTATCCCTCATGAGTTGCTATATTCTATTAGAATATTATTTATTTTGATAGGCAGGGACAATCAGATTTTTTATGACACTTAACTTCAGATATTTCTATTGACAGACGAGATTAGACAGGAGTCCCAGTGGACTATGATGTTTGCTGATGACATTGTGATCTGCAGCGATAGTAGGGAGCAGGTTGAGGAGACCCTGGAGAGGTAGAGATATGCTCTAGAAAGGAGAGGAATGAAGGTCAGTAGGAACAAGACAGAATACATGTGTGTGAATGAGAGGGAGGTCAGTGGAATGGTGAGGATGAGGGGAGTAGAGTTGGCGAAGGTGGATGAGTTTATATTCTTGGGATCAACAGTACAGAGTAATGGGGATTGTGGAAGAGAGGTGAAGAAGAGAGTGCAGGCAGGGTGGAATGGGTGGAGAAGAGTGTCAGGAGTGATTTGTGACAGACGGGTATCAGCAAGAGTGAAAAGGAAGGTCTACAGGACAGTAGTGAGACCAGCTATGTTATATGGGCTGAAGACAGTGGCACTGACCAGAAAGCAGGAGACAGACGAGGATGGACAGGATTAGAAATGAGGACATTAGAGGGTCAGCTCAAGTTGGACGGTTTGGAGACAAAGTCAGAGAGGCGAGATTGCATTGGTTTGGACATGTGCAGAGGAGAGATGCTGGGTATATTGGGAGAAGGGTGTTAAGGATAGAGCTGCCAGGTAAGAGGAAAAGAGGAAGGCCTAAGAAAAGGTTTATGGATGTGGTGAGAGAGGACATGCAGGTGATGGGTGTAACAGAACAAGATGGCGAGGACAGGAAGATATGGAAGAAGATGATCCACTGTGGCAACCCCTAATGGGAGCAGCCGAAAGGAGAAGAAGAAGAAGAACTTCAGATATTTCTATTGCAGCTCTTTATATATCACAGCATTACCTGGAAGGATTTGGATGTGACGCTGCCATTAACCTCATTTCTGTTTGCCCTGAAATGGTGAAACGATCTCGAGGAACTGTGAAGTCACTTCCGCCAGGAGTAACAATCAATCAGAGTAACAATCTGCTCCTTCTGCTTCTGACCCAGGCTATTCTGTGCCCCTTTAGACTAAGCCCTCAATAGGAGAGGAACTCTCTGGAGATCTGATTTATATGCGTCACGCTGACTTTCACTCAATTTGTTTGCATCCTCTTCCTCTTCGGAGGGCAGGGTGGGGGTCCACTTTCAAAGTCTGTAGAATGTGAATGTATAATGCAATGGGAGTAACTCATAGGGGACTGGTTAAATATGAACTGATGGCATTGATTGGGGGCATTCTAGAATTTGTAGGTATAAGGGTATTAGCTCCCTCTGCGACTTGAGACAGGACACACATTCAACTGAGACAACGTAAAAGTAAAATTTAAGGCCAGTACTAAAAGTGCCAGAGAGTTGGCCGAGTCTTGGTTATCAGATGAAAACGCCATCAACAGACACTTGGACATAAATCCAGCATATGCCAACTTAAGAAGGACATGTACACAATAAATAAACTATACAACCCCCCCCCCACACCACCCCCCCTTGATCATACTGACTTAGTCACCTCCACCCACCCCCCACTGAATGTGTTGATATATATTGCCTTTGATTCTTGTAAGTCTAAGCATTATCCTCTGATGAACACCCACATTTATTTATTTAAGATGCTTCTAAGAAGAACCCTTTTCAAATCCCTCTTCCCAAGGTCAACTTCCGTACATGTATGTCTTTGAAAACATTCTGTAGTCCACCTTCATTGCCTGAAAAGGGTCGCCAGTATAATCCCTTCCTAAAATAGGTCTAGCCCATTAGTCGTTGGGTTGCCTTCTCCTAGCTATAGAAAAAGACATTGCATCCAGGTTACTATGAAGATGTCATCAACGACTTTTCCAATCGGAAGGCAAGAAAAGTGGATTTTCGTCTCTGAACCTGGAAACTGGTAAGAGATTTCACGTTAATTTCACACTTTCTGTCGAAACACTGAAACTCACATTTTATTTGTAGGCCATACATGTCGGAATATTAATGCACAAAAACATGTACTGCTAATGATAACCGGCTGACATGACATTAACGTGAGTTATGACTATGATATCCTGCATATCGAGACTCGGAGTATATTTACAATTTGGGTAAATTTTCTAGAAGAGGCCCTACTAATTTCCGTTGTATTGTCATGAATTATGAATTGCACTTTTTCAATAGATTATATCGTTACATTTTCATACAATTTGCGTGTTATCTTTCAAAAATTTACCTGAATACTGTAATGAGAAAATCCGGTGTATGTTAACATTATTTTTATTAAGTTCACGTGGAAGTTTATACAGTCCACACCTACCGCTAACAGCGTTTTACGTAACCAGCCCCGCCCGCGTGAGGTTGGTCATCACTAGGCCCTGCACACCCCAAAGGCCGGCTCTGATCAGACATAATCTGGCCTAGACAGTGTGTGAAAATGGTATTTTGTTTAGTTCGTTTTCATTGAAATATGGATTTGTGAAATGGTGCCATCTTACCTCTTGTCACATTAGCATGCATTTGGCATATTACTTAGTTGGGGGTATCAGAGCAGTGATTGGCAATGCCATCTCACGTCTCTAGGGGTTCCTACTTGATTCCTAGCCCTGTCACTGCATATGTAGAGTTTGCAAATACATGGAGATTTCCACTATGTACTCATGTTTGTTTTCACACTCCAAACTTATGTTATGTTAGATGTAAATGTGTAGATAAGCCCATTAATATGTATGTACAGTGTTGTCCTGAGGTAGAGCGCTGTGGATTACGGCTGGGAACACATCCCAACATGACACTGTCCATCTTCCAAAGAGGATTTCATTCTTCAGATGGTGTCTCACTTGACCGACCCAGGGAGTGATGAAAGGCATCTTTATTCAAAGGAGACAGGGCATCATCAGGAAGGCCTGACACATGTCTTACAGACCCAGTAGAGCTCTTGGTTACACTGGTGCTTCTCCAGAGAGTCTTTGGCCACACAGACACAATTCCCCTCGGTGTTATTGGAAACCCAGCTGCAAAACAGAAAAAGGGAGGGATGACGGGGAACAAATCCCATAAAATATGCTTTTTAAAGTAGTCCTTATATACTTTAATTTGGCAGTTAGATCAAAAATTGTATTAAATGACATTTCTGTAAGCACTTCTTGAACAAATATTGCTATTTTACAGGGATGGCATTTCTGGCATTGGAATTGTGATGGGTACATGGGAGACTTATATGTGTTTAGACATAAATACTAATAACATCTCTCTATATATAAAATCCAATGTCTGTTTGTGTGTCTGTCTGCTTTTCACGAGAGAACTACTTAACGGATTTAGATCGGGCTTTTTTCTAGAATTTGCTTGAACATTCCAGTTGATTTTGCAACATCTCTCATCACGCTAAGAGTCGTCTCGTAAAGGACCGATATATTTGCGCTAATCCGAGACAGAGGTTGCGGGCCGAGGGGAAGGGGAAGCATGATGTCAGGAGTGGGGAGCCGGGCAGGGCCATTCTCACTGTCCTGTTTCACTACTACGTGGGCGAGGCTGCAGGGGACGGCCAGTAACTAATAATTGTAGGTGCCATGGAGGAAGGACAGGTAATATTGCTGGGATGAAGTATGACTAGGTGCCACAATACTTATTTACTGCATGGCTTGAATCGACTGGAAAAAGTCTGAACCAGAAGTGCAAATGTGCAATTTAAAATTAACAACAATAGGCCATCTCCTTATTTTAAGAAAGGGCAATGACCTTTAACCCCCTTTACTAAACTCTAGTTCAGGTTGTGCGTACGTCAACACAAATGCACACCCCCACAAGGAAATAGGAACACTGCAGGGCCAATTGTTACACTCCTCACTTGGAAACAGGCTGGCAGAAGCCAACACAAAGACAATTTCACAAACTACAAGAGGTAAGATTTTTTCAATTTAAGTAATGAAACTAAACATAATATAACATAACATTACAACATAACAACATATCATAACTTAACATAACATAACAACATAACATAACAACATAAAAACATATCATAACTTAACATAACATAACAACATAACATAACAACATAACAACATATCATAACTTAAGATAACATAACAACATAACATAACAACATAACATAACAACATATCATAACTTAACATAACATAACAACATAGCATAACAACATAACATAACAACATAACAACATATCATAACTTAACATAACATAACAAAATAACATAAACTCATAACATAACAACATAACATAACAACATAACAACATAACATTATAACATAACATAACAACATAACCTAACATCATAACATAACAATATATCATAACTTATGTCATGCACGCGCGATTAGGGAGCCGCATAACGACCCAAAGCATAACGTAAAACCGCATGCAAGAAGGGAATGGCGGGGTACTAACCTCTCTCTCTTTATCACTGCAGAAAGAAAGACGCACCGCCGCCATGAGTACGCCCAGAGTACATGAAAACATTTCAGCACTTCCGCCTACCCTCTGTCGCCCCCTGATGACATCAACAATCCCAGCATCCATCACGGTTCCTTCCCAGCAGTCCATTCTCAATTTCCGGTCCATCATCATAAATGTTCCCCTCTCCAACGTCTTGGCGGCTGTGTTATGAACGCCAATTGTGGACAAGTTTTTTCTTTGTAAAAATAACCTTTTATTACAGTATACGGGGCCGGAAAACCCCAAACCTTTATGCTCTTTGAGTCATTATTTTACACTTAACATAACATAACAACATAACATAACATAACAACATAACAACATAACATAACAACATAATAACATAACATAACAACATAACAACATAACATAACAACACAACAACAAAACATAACAACATAATAACATAACATAACATAACAACATAACATAACAACATAACATAACAACATAACATAACATCATAACAACATAACATAACAACATAACATAACAACATAACATAACAACATAACAACATAACATAACATAACAACATAACATAACAACATAACAACAAAACATAACAACATAACAACATAATAATAATAATAATAATAATAATAATGCATTTTATTTATATAGCGCCTTTCCCATGCTCAAGGCACTTACAGAATATAATAAAGAACGGCAGAATATACAGTATATAGCATTGTACAAACCAGATAAATAAATAAAGAAGATTAAGACAGTAAATTCTGAAAAAAAAAACAGACAACATAACTGATGGTCTCGCACACAGACACAGGTTACATGAGCATCTTGACAGAGAAGTAAACTGAGAGAAAGGTAATAAAGTCAAGTAGAGCTAAAAGCCAAACAGAACAGATGAGTTTTGAGTTGTTTTTTAAAAGAATTCATGGAGTCAGCTGACCTGGTTAATTTTGGTAGGTCATTCCAGAGTCTGGGCGCTATACAGCTGAAGGCCCTGCTGTCACCCATGGAGTGTAGATTAGTGAGGGGCACAACAAGATTACCAGAATCAGAGGACCTTAGTGGGCGGGCAGGCACATAGTGATGGAGAAGGTCACTGATGTAGTTTGGCGCGAGGTTATTTAAAGCTTTGTAGGTTATTAGTAGGATTTTATATTCGATTCTGTAGGACACAGGGAGCCAGTGAAGACGGAGCAGGATGGGTGTGATGTGCTCGCTGCTGCTGGTTTGAGTAAGGACTCTTGCAGCTGAGTTTTGAATAAGCTGGAGCTGTGATATAAGATTAGAAGGGGCACCTGCCAGTAGAGAATTACAATAATCGATGCGGGATGTGATAAAAGCATGGACAAGTTTCTCAGCATTAGAGAAGGAGAGGAAGGAGCGAACACGGGATATGTTACGGAGGTGAAAGTAAGAAAGTTTCTTAATGTGATTTATGTGGGCGGAATAAGTGAGGGAGGAATCAAAAATGACACCAAGATTTTTTACAGTAGAGGCAGGTCTGATGAGATCACTGCCAAGATGGACAGGGAAGGAGCTCATTTTATTAATTTGCATTTTAGTCCCAATTTGCAGGAGTTCAGTTTTATTGCAATTTAATTTTAAACATAACATAACATAACATAACAACATAACATAACAACATAACATAACAACATAACAACATAACATAACAACATAACAACAAAACATAACAACATAACATAACAACATAACATAACAACATAACAACATAACATAACAACATAACATAACAACATAACAACAAAACATAACAACATAACATAACAACATAACAACATAACATAACAACATAACATAACATAACAACATAACATAACAACATAACAACAAAACATAACAACATAACATAACAACATAACATAACATAACAACATAACATAACATAACAACAAAACATAACAACATAACATAACAACATAACATAACAACATAACAACATAACATAACAACATAACATAACATAACATAACAACATAACATAACAACATAACAACAAAACATAACAACATAACATAACAACATAACAACAAAACATAACAACATAACATAACAACATAACATAACAACATAACATAACAACATAACAACATAACATAACAACATAACAACATAACATAACATAACAACATAACATAACAACATAACAACAAAACATAACAACATAACATAACAACATAACAACAAAACATAACAACATAACATAACAACATAACATAACAACATAACATAACAACATAACAACATAACATAACAACATAACATAACAACATAACATAACAACATAACAACATAACATAACAACATAACAACAAAACATAACAACATAACATAACAACATAACATAACAACATAACAACATAACAACAAAACATAACAACATAACATAACAACATAACAACATAACATAACAACATAACATAACAACATAACAACAAAACATAACAACATAACATAACAACATAACATAACAACATAACAACAAAACATAACAACATAACATAACAACATAACATAACATAACAACATAACATAACAACATAACAACAAAACATAACAACATAACATAACAACATAACATAACATAACAACATAACAACATAACATAACAACATAAAAACATAAAAAGATATATTGTTTAAGAAAACAAAGCTGATAATTATTACAAATGTTTTAATGTTAAGATAATTAATGAGGGAAGCATTTTGCTTATTTTGCCCAACATCTGGTAGGGTTGTGCCTCATTGGCCCTTTGATGCTGAAAGGCCTCGGCCCTCCAGTAGAAATTCCTTATGCGGATGTCACATTACACGACTCCTAGACAGAGGGGATGCCAAACTTGAGTGCAGATGCTGATCTCGTTTGCTAAAGATGTCAGATTCCACAGCTACAACTCACAGGGTACATCAATAGCGAGCTCATTACTTTTTGTGACAGCCAGTTCTATGCTGCCTGACTGAGCTGGTGGCATTGCAAATGGTTTAGAAAATATAACAAGTTCAGTTGCAATCTCTGCCCTTTTTACATCTTTTTTTCATTTTGTCATGGTATGTAAAGCGTGAAATGTCTCTCTTTTGTTTGTCAGTTTCAAACAGCCCTTATTTCTCACCTTGCATTTAATGCATTGTGCTCCTGGTGATCGCTCATTGGCCGTCAGCTCTCACATGCGCACAAGCCCACTTCTGTGACTTCAGACGAATTACACCTGTTTGATTTTGTCAGGGCAAGTCACAGACTGGTTGGACAGTGTCACATGGTATGTCAGACTTCAGGATCAGAAATCACATATTGACTGCATATGACTTGCTATTAATATGTACTCTGCAACCGCAATATGTACTGAAATGTGCTGACAGTACTCCATCATTATACACAGAAGTTCAATATGGTGTCCCGCAGGGCTCACTACTGGGACCTTTACTGTTTTCACTTTACATGCTTCCACTGGGATCTCTCATTAGGAAACATAATGTTAATTTTCACTCGTATGCAGATGACACCCAGTTATACCTTTCATTTAAATCAAATGAAGTTTCTCCGATGTTGTCTTTAATTAGTTGTGTTAGTGAATTAAAGGAGTGGATGAATGAGAACTACTTGTCTTTAAACACAGATAAAACAGAGATGTTAATTGTTGGAGGGAATGCCGCTGATTATAACAATATTTTGTCATCACTGAACTCAGTTGGAATCCCAATTAATTTTACTGAATCAGCCCGCAATCTAGGAGTTATCTTTGACTCTAGCATGTCATTTAAAGCGCATATTACAAAGTTGTCCAAAACATGTTTCTTCCATCTTAAAAATGTTAGGAAATTAAGGCGCTTTCTAAATAAACAGGATTCTGAGAAATTAATTCATGCATTTATCTCTAGTAGGATTGACTACTGCAGTGCGGTGTTCACTGGATGTTCAAACTGTTCTTTCTACAGCCTCCAGTTAATCCAAAATGCGGCTGCAAGAATTATTTCAAGAACAAGAAAATACGAACACATAACTCCAGTTCTTAAATCCTTACACTGGCTCCCGGTTAAGTTTAGGGCAGATTTCAAAATCCTTCTTTTAACATATAAAGCATTAAATGGCCGAGGTCCGGCTTACTTGTCTGAACTTATCATGATTTACAAACCAGAGCGCACATTAAGATCTCAAGATGTTGGTCTGCTTATGGTTCCAAGGATTAATAAAATAACAATGGGAGGTCGAGCTTTTAGTTACAGGGCCCCTAAACTGTGGAATGGTCTGCCTGCTACTATAAGAGATGCCCCTTCGGCCTCAGCTTTTAAATCCTGGCTGAAGACTCACTACTTCAGTTTAGCACACCCTGACTAGAGCTGCTGATTAACTGTACAGACTGCATCTCTGTTGTCAGTCATTGGCACTAAAACATAAGTACAGTAACATGATAGTTAGAATTGGATACTAACTCTCACCTATTCTGTTTCTCTTCTCGGTACGTAAATGTGCCACTTGGTGCCACATCCCACCTGCCAAGTTGTTTTGCCTGCCTAAGGTAAAGTCATCCCTGATGGAGGATCGCAGGAATCGTGGTAAAGAGGGGTCCTTTCATCGGATTGGCTGGCCCAACATTGTTTCAGACATGGAATGGCCAAATGGGGGAGGCAGCTTGATGGATGAGGTCTCCAAGAGTCTAAAATTATCCAAATCTTATTATGTGATATCATCTACTGTTAAATTCTGCTCCATACTTCTAAAAAAGTTTTAATTTTTTATTGAGGATTTGTTCTGTTCTGTGTATTGTATTGTATTGACTCCTTTCTTTTGACACCCACTGCACGCCCAACCTACCTGGAAAGGGGTCTCTCTTTGAACTGCCTTTCCCAAGGTTTCTTCCATTTTTCCCTACTAGTTTTTTCTTGTCTTCTTAGAGAGTCAAGGCTGGGGGTCTGTCAAGAGGCAGGGCCTGTTAAAGCCCATTGTGGCACTTCCTGTGTGATTTTGGGCTATACAAAAATAAACTGTATTGTATTGTATTGTAAACTGTAACTGAAAAGCATTGGGAAAGTTGTATAATGGCCTTAAGGAGACTTGCTCATTAGTGACAATGTCCACCTTTACAAAAGGACACGTGTCTGTGTATCTGTGTGTCAGTCCAGTTTGACAGACGCCATTGGGTTTGGCATTCGTAAAAGCAGTGCTAATGTTTTGAATGAAAAATGCAGTGCATTTTATTATCACAAACGTGTGTGATGCACAATCGGTTAGGATGACAATTGCAATGCATTTTATCACAGCATGCATTACAAAATACTTTCCAATAGGTGGTGCACTACAAATGGTAATGCTCTGTATTCTGACGTCTACAGTCTGAGAAATCTATCAGGAGATAAGGAGACAACTCAATCACGTACACTTTAAGTGACTTGCTCATGACCACAAATTCCCCTCCAAGTTTTCTTTAGCTTCTTGTACTTTGTGAGAGTCTCAATAGTCGGCAAAACACAGAGAGTCACTCATTCAGTCGTGTCCTTGAAATGGATTAATGTTTTAGATGGGTAGCACAGCAAGCATTTAAGAGAAGCTATGATTAAGAATACAGAAGGAGTAAAAAAGATTCTAATAAAAGAAAGAAAAGTGTCACACTTCTAAAGACAAAAATGTATGCTGACTTAAACACACAGGAAATGCTGACTCACTTAAGAGCAAGGCTGCAGTCTCAGTTAAAGTGAGAGCGGCACTCCGAGTACATCAAAGGACCACAGGGAGTGCTGCGGCCTAAGGATGTCATTATGCGGTGATTAAACAAAACACATTGCTAATCAAGCAGTTCATCATCCTGCCCCTGAGACGACCAGTTAGATTTAATTAAAATGCAGACTGATGTAAAATCATCTAAGACTGGCATTTTTTTATAGGCATTTAGATATTTCAATGTAAAATTTAACACGAAACAGTCATGGAATTTATCCCCTCACCACAAAATAATGGATCCCTGGCCACTTATGGCTTGCTGGCTTGTTTCGGATGACACAGGGCGTCAGCAAGGGGTGTCTGAAGTGGTGACTGCGCAGTTCAGCTAATTAACCACGAGGTCACACATCCACATCAACCTCAGCCCAACATGAAAAAAGAATGGCTTGCATTAGTGAAAAAACATGGAGTGAAGAAATCCTACAGCTACATTATATAGCCATTGGGAAAAAGTATTCATTCATTTTACAAATCCACTTTTTCTTCTTCCATTATAAGATCAGCAGGTATTGGCAGCTTCATGTGAAAGGCAAGGATAAAATCTGGATGGGGAACCAGTCCAATGCAGGGTTCCAGCACTCATTCAGAGACAAGTTAGATGATAAAGATGGAGCTGCCAGGCAAGAGGAAAAGAGGAAGGCCTAAGAGAAGGTTTATGGATATGGTGGGAAAGGACATGGAGGTGATGGGTGTGACAGAGCAAAATGATGAGGACAGTAGGAGATGGAAGAGCAGGAACAGCGGAAAGAAGAAGAAGAATCATCCTAACCTTCACATCTATGCATTATGAAAGGAAACTTACAGTAAATGATGACATTGAAATTCCTGAATAAAGAGAAGGTATTTTCAGTCTTCCACGAAAATGTATGTATCAGTAGTTGAATTTCAAAAGAACAATGATATTCGTTTGTCTTCTCTGTGATTAGTCCGGGAAATGAGTTTTCTGTTCATAAACTTGGGCTAACTTGAAGATTTAAAGTAAAAGAACTTGAGATGTTTGATACCGTTCACTCCATCAGGTTTATTTGTTAAGCAAAGCTGTCCAAACATCTCACTGAGATACTTTTTACAGTGTGACAAGGTTTTGAATTCAGCTACTTGACTTAATTTTGATTAACTTGATTTTTCAGCTACTTAACTTGTCCAGATTCCCACAAGCTTTTGTGGTGCGCTGACTCAGCTGTGGATTGGCCAATAAGGGGGAGGCAGCTTGACGGCCGGGGTCTCTAGGACTCATCCAAATCCTATTATGTGATATCATCTACTGTTGAATTCTGCTCTGTACTTGTAATATTTCTATTGCACTATTGATTTCTATTGAGGATGACTTGTTTTTACTTTTGTGTATTGTATTGACCGTCTTTTTCATAACACCCTACCTGGAAAGGGGTCTCTCTTTAAATTGCCTTTCCCAAGGTTTCTTCCATTTTTTTTTACCTACAAGGGATTTTTTGGGAGTTTTTCTTTGTTTTCTTAGAGAGTCAAGGCTGGGGGGCTGTCAAAGGGCAGGGCCTGTTAAAGCCCATTATGTGATTTTGGGCTATACAAAAATAAATTATATTGTATTGTACTGTAAGAAATTATTTGTGGATGCCATTCTGATTGCAGGTGGTGTGGTGCTGTGCAGGACGGTGGGAGCCGAGGAGGCAACTCAGTTGACATGTCTGCTTGCAGTGCTCAGAAGCAGTATGTGCCCGGCCAGGGCCAGTAGTCTTCTGTTAGCTCAGGCTCATAAGAGACTGTTTCTGAGGAAACAGACCTCATGGGTTTGCGTCTGGCCACCAGCAGTACCACGATGCAGATGTGTGAACTGAGATGGCTCATGATGTGTATGTGTCTACAGTAAAACGATGTACTCTGCGAGATTCACTATTTTAAATCAAGCTGGTTTCATTGAAAGTTAATGGCCCAAGTTTTTTTTTTTTTTTGTCGACGTGTTTATAAATCAATAAGTTATGTTCTGAAAAATACCCTTATGTATCTATGGAGGCTTCTGTACACAAAATAAATGGGAAATAATCTAATGTAATCATTTTCTGAAACCTATTTAATTTTATTTCTAACTAGCTGTCCCCCTCGGCTCTGCCCACATAGTAGTGAAACAGGATAAACTATAAAAATCAATAAAAAGAAAATGTAATAATTTGTATTGAGAAAAGTTTATATTGATCGCTTTCGTATCTGAGGGCCTCTTGATATACAACATTTTTGGTTTTGCTATCGGGCAAGAATGTAGCTGTGATGTCTTTGCCCAAAAATGTAAAAAGTTGGCAAGGTATCCCTGGCCAAGCGGAAGGTCGGTACACTCCGACGTCAGACGTTGGCACTGTATCTGATCGTGATCAGCTCTGATGGGAGAGGGTCCCCCACGTGAAGAGAAAAGCACATGGCCGTGATATCTTTATCAGTGAGCAGCTACCCTCTAAAACACACGTAGCTCTAATCTCTCTGTCAAAAACGTCAAATGTTATTCCTTAACAATCTGTAGATGATAATGTCTGCTGAAGAAACAGGTATCGCTAGCTAAGCAGAGGCCAGGTACACTACAACAAGTGGCAAGAGAAAAGGCTGGCACGTGAGTGAGGAGGGCACTCCCCTTCCCCTCGGCCCGCTGCATGCCTCTCTGATTTGCGCAAATAAATCGGTGCCGCAACCGAACTATAATACTTTATGTGATGAGAGAAGTCACAAACTGAAACGGAATGTTCAAGCAAATTATAGAAAAAAAACCCAACCTAAATCCGTTTAGTAGTTCTCTTGTGAAAAGCAGACAGACAGACAGACAGACAGACAGACAGACAGACAGACAGACAGATGTTGTATCGAACTGTATCAGACACAAAGCATGGAGCTCCCTAATAGAGGCACAAACACACACATACTTCTGCACTAAAGTGCCGTTGTAGAAACAAAAAACATGAAGACAAACCTGAGGTAAGCACTGCCACTCCGGGACATGAGGGGGCGCTGTCGCTTATGGTATTGTGTCTTTTTTCCACACAGAGCTGTAAGAAGTTGCCCAATGAGGGCAACTGATTCTGCCCCTTTTGGTCCAGGGACTATAAAGTCAAAACACTCCAGAAGGAGACATCTTACTATGAGTTAAGATCAGACTGCTGGACCAAGCTCCGACCTAAAGCCATGATGGCCATGCAGAGCTTAACTTGGCCTTATTTTGGAGTAGCGGTTTTGTTCTTCTTTTGCGCCACTGTGTGTCTATTTTACCTGACCACACCGTTACTAATAGGGGCAACCCGGTTGGCACCCCAACATTTCTTTTTATTTGGGTTTGTGTGTCCCCTTCAGTTGACGACACACTTACTCTGCATGATTGAAGGGCTGTCCATTGATCCATTTCCACTGCTCTCCATTTTTCCTGTTCAGACCGATCCAAAAGGCCGAGTATATCCTGCAGTGAGGAATAAGGAAATCCTACAAAGAAAAGTGAAGGAAAACTTGTTAGAAAATGTAACTCTTGATCAAAGCCTGTCATATACTCCTAACCTGCCGCTCATATACTCCATCCTTCCTGTTTCTAAACCACTTTATTCTCTCACATGACCTGGAGTAGCCTGTCTTAGAAACAACTCAAGAGCATGCATCTAATACACTTATTTTCTTATTTATATTTCCATTCGCATTTTTAAAAATCTTACATTACTTGTGTCGCATAATCCATATGTCATTTATCCAGTCATATGCTGAAATTGAGCAAAACACATGCTTTTTTTGCTAAAATATTGTTAGATACTTCCAAGAAAATCAACACACATCATAAACAGGAAATGTAAGTCCACATGGGATTGCCGTTTTGAACTGAAGATCCACCTCTCCCCGTCATTTGTTGGTCAAGAGTCCTGTCTTCAATTCAAAAGGTGAATCCCATGAGGCTTTAGTTTCCTCCTTATGATGTGCACTGGTTTTCCCTGGAAGTATGAATGTAACAGTTGTAAGCCACTAGGGGGTGTACTGCCACCCTAACCCCCAGACACAGACAGGCAGGACACAGATTCACTTAACACCCGTGTTTATTTACAGTTTGTGCAGTCATTCCCAACACCGCATTATAAAGTCCATTCCTTTCCTTGCCACCAGTCCATCTGCCTCCACTCCTCCTCAGGCATGTCTCCTTCCTCCTGACTCTGGCCCCTCAATGGAGTGAGGCGGCTCCTCTTATTCAGGTCCCGGGAGTTTTTCAAGTGGCTCATCACTATTACCTGGAATCACTCCCAGGTGTGCTGGAGGTCCTCTACAGGGCTCTGCAGCTTCCCCTGTCGGCCCTCACAGAACCCAACAGGGCTTCACCAAACTCCAGTTCCCAACATGCCCTGCAGGAATCTGTGGTGCCACAGCTGCCCAGGAGGGCTGCCCTCTAGTGTCCCAGGCGAGATATTGCCTCATCAATTCCCTTTCCCCTGGTGCTTCCACCCTGCCATCACACAGTATATTAGCAAAAAAGCTTATGTGTTGTACTTTTTGACCATGGATTTTGCAACACAAGTAACATGAGATTTTTTTTATTCATTTTTCCATGGATGCTTTCCATATTGTTTCTGTTGTACAGCATCAGTCACCATTGGGTTCTGTTATATCCTAAACTTTTCTTTCGATTCTGCATGAAAACATGTAATTTAAAAAAAAAAACAATTCTCTGCCATCACTACAAACTACATAGGGTAAGTAACGTAAAAAAATACTTTTGGGTGGAGTATTTTTTGAAATTGCATGTGGGTCATAAGATCTACTATCGTGGGCTGCATCAGGAGTGGGCAGGAGGAGGAGTATAGGAACCTAATCAAGGACTTTGTTAAATGGTGCGACTCAAACCACCTACAACCAAACACCAGCAAAACCAAAGAGCTGATGGTGGATTTTAGGAGAACCAGGCCCCTCATGGACCCCGTGATTATCAGAAGTGACTGTGTGCAGAGGGTGTAGACCTTTAAATACCTGGGAGTGCAGCTGAATGATAAACTGGACTGGACTGTCAATGCTGATGCTCTGTGTAAGAAAGGACAGAGCCGACTATACTTCCTTAGAAGGCTGGTATCCTTCAACATCTGCAATGAGATGCTGCAGATGTTCTATCAGACGGTTGTGGCGAGCGACCTCTTTTACGCGGTGATGTGCTGGGGAAGCAGCATAAAGAAGAAGGACGCCTCACGCCTGGACGAACTGGTGAGGAAGGCAGGCTCTGTTGTATGCACGGAGCTGGACAGTTTGACATCCGTGGCAGAGCGACGGGCGCTGAGCAGACTCCTGTCAATCATGGAGAATCCACTGCATCCACTGAACAGAATCATCTCCAGACAGAGGAGCAGCTTCAGCGACAGACTGCTGTCACCGTCCTGCTCACTGACAGACTGAGGAGATCGTTCCTCCATCACACTATGTGACTCTTCAATTCCACCTGGGGGGGGGGTAAACGTTAACATTATACAAAGTTATTGTCTGTTATACATGCCTCGCACTCTCCACCTTGCATTTTTTAACTTGCACTGTGTTTTTATCACTCTTTAATTAATATTGTTTTTATCAGTATGCTGCTGCTGGAGTATGTGAATTTCCCTTGGGGATTCATAAAGTATCTATCTATCTATCTATCTATCTATCTATCTATCTATCTATCTATCTATCTATCTATCTATCTATCTATCTATCTATCTATCTATCTATCTATCTATCTATCTATCTATATAGATGTTACCCAAGCAAAATATATTGATAATAGTAAGAATAATAAAAGAGCATATGGTACAAATGTATAGGTAGCACCCAGCATATTTAAGATATGTTTGAATATAATGTCACACGCGTGCACTTGGGGAAAAACTTACAGGCTTAGTTGATGACAATATTACTCTGGGCCACCTGAGGGCACTGTGTGATAATAGTATCCCTCCATCTTTCCCCTCTGTAGAAAGGAAGACCAACGTGCCAGCACCTATTATGTCACTTCCGGGTACAACCCAGCTGTATCCGCCTCTTTCTCCTAGGAAACATCATAACCGGAGCCGACACCATCTTGGGGCAGACTCGATCTCAACAATGGGACCAGTCTCCCTTTTAAGCACCTACCACATGTTTCTTTTGCGCCTTTTGCACTCCTTAACATATACAGGGTTTTCCTGCGGGTGCCCCAGACCCTTTATGTGCCTCTTTGCGTTCTCTATTCACAATATTCAACAATACACTTATTTTTGACCTCAGAATTCTGAATCTTATCATTTGGCCAATTTGATATCCCTACTGCAGATTTGTTTGTTCTATACCAAAAGTCAAAGTAAAAACTGAAAAATTAAAACATTCATTTTTTTTTTATACAAGAAGCTACCCAAAAATAACTAGAATTGAAAAAAAAATAGTTTTAATAATCTCCTTCCAAGTACTCTTCATGGGAATGAATGCACTCATCCCAACAGGTTTCCCACCGGTGGAAACATTTTTGGAATTCCTGAAGAGGAACGTCGTCCAAGGCCTGCGGTGATTTTTCTTTGACTTCCTCCAAGGTACAAAAACACTTTCCTGTGAGTTCCTTTTTTCATATGCAGGAACAAGAAAAAGTTGCATGAAGCAAAGATCAGGCGAGTAGGGAAGGTGGCAAGAACTCCAAGAGACACAAGTCAATTCAGAAATCTCTTCAATTGTCCGAAGACGATCTTTGTAAATTGCATTGCAAACTTTGTGGAAGGTCGGCAAGATCTTGGTTGGTCTTCAAGTGACATTTCCCCTTGTTTGAAACACGAAAACCACCTGTGTTTTACTGATAGCTTTCTCTTTAAAAGCAGTTTCAAGTATCACTACAGTTTCAGCAGATGTTTTCCCTAAGAGAAAACAAAATTTAACGCAGACTCGCTGTTCTTTATGATCATCCATCCATGCATTTTCCAACCCGCTGAATCCAAACACATGGTCACGGGGGTCTGCTGGAGCCAATCCCAGCCAACACAGGGCACAAGGCAGAAACCAATTCCGGGCAGGGTGCCAACCCCCCGCAGGACACACACACAAACACACACTAGGGCCAATTTAGAATCGCCAATGCACCTAACCTGCATGTCTTTGGACTGTGGGAAGAAACCCACGCAGACACGGGGAGAACATGCAAACTCCACGCAGGGAGGACCCGGGAAGCGAACCCAGGTCTCCTAACTGCAAGGCAGCAGCGCTACCACTGCGCCACTGTGCCGCCCCTCTTTATGATCACCCATCACAAAATTTGCAGAACACATTTAATAAGCACAAAGAAAAACCGACACGGAATGCTGTACGAACAATACAGAACAACGCCACTTGGCAGACTGGCACAGAATACTTTAAGTATGCTACACCTAGCAGCGAAATTCGCAACTCAAGTTGAGATTGCGTCCCAGGTACAGATTCCATTTATTTTAGGGTACCCCCTCGTATATATATATATATTGTGGAGACCAGCCTCGACACAGACAGACAGACATAATTTCAGTTCACCACACACAGTTTGCAGTAATCCCTCGCTATATCACGCTTCGCCTTTCGTGGCTTCACTCTATCGTGGATTTTATATGTAATCATATTTAAATATATATCGCAGATTTTTTGCTGGTTCGCGGATTTCTGCGGACAATGGGTCTTTCAATTTCTGGTACATGCTTCCTCAGTTGTTTTGCCCAGTTGATTTCACACAAGGGACGCTATTGGCAGATGGCTGAGAAGCTACCCAACGTACTTTTCTCTCTCTCTCTTGCGCTGACATTCTCTGATCCTGACATAGGGGGATTGAGCAGGGGGGCTGTTCGCACACCTAGACGATACGGACGCTCGTCTAAAAATGCTGAAAGATTATCTTCATGTTGCTTCCTTCTGTGCAGCTGCTTCGTGAAGCGACATGCTGCACGGGGCTTCGCATACTTAAAAGCTCGAAGGGCACGTATTGATTTTTGATTGTTTGTTTTCCTCTCTCTCTCTCTCTCTCTCTCTCTCTCTCTCTCTCTCTCTCTCTCTCTCTCTCTCTCTCTTTCTCTGCTCCTGACGGAGGGGGTGTGAGCTGCCGCCTTCAACAGCTTTGTGCTGTGCGTTGCTTCGCATACTTAAAAGCCAAACAGCCCTATTGATTTGTTTGCTTTTCTCTCTCTTTCTGACATTCTGTGCTCCTGACGCGCACTCCTTTAAAGAGGAAGATATGTTTGCATTCTTTTAATTGTGAGACGGAACTGTCATGTCTGTCTTGTCATGGAGCAGAGTTTAAACTTTTGAAAAGGAGACAAATGTTTGTTTGCAGTGTTTGAATAACGTTCCTGTCTCTCTACAACCTCCTGTGTTTCTGCGCAAATCTGTGACCCAAGCATGACAATATAAAAATAACCATATAAACATATGGTTTCTACTTCGCGGATTTTCACCTTTCGGGGGGGTTCTGGAACGCAACCCCTGCGATGGAGGAGGGATTACTGTATTTACAAACTATTTACAATTATCACGCACAACCCAATGCTTCTGCACCACACACCCTCAGTCCGGGCCTCTTTCTCTGTCCAGCCTTCCTTTTACCGCCTCCACTCCTCTCCTCTGAGCTCTGTCCTCTTCCACCTGACTCCAGCTACTGAATGGAGGGAGGCGGCCCCCTTTTAAGTCCACCCGGCCGTGCTCCAGGTGCCTGCTGATGAGCTTCCTGCGGCACTTCCTGGTGTGGCAGAAGTGCCGCATGAGCACCTGGAAGCACTCCAGGTGTCCCTGGTAATCCTTCTGCCAGCACCTTCAGGGCTTCTCAGGCGTTCGGGCACTCCCCCGGTGGTGACCATGGGCCCCTATAGGGTTGAGCTTCAATGCTCCATTCCTGTGGCCCCCATACCACCAAGGCAGCTGCCCTCTCATGGAGTGGAGGTGTAGTCCCTCTCCTGGTCCTTCCCAGTGTCCTGGCTGGGTACTGCCCCCAGCCGTTTGCCACAATATACATATATATGAATGTCCTTGAGTGGCCCAGCCAGAGCCCAGACTTGAATCCGATTGAACATCTCTGGAGAGATCTTAAAATGGCTGTGCACCGACGCTTCCCATCCAACCTGATGGAGCTTGAGAGGTGCTGCAAAGAGGAATGGGCGAAACTGGCCAAGGATAGGTGTGCCAAGCTTGTGGCATCATATTCAACAAGACTTGAGGCTGGAATTGCTGCCAAAGGTGCATCGACAAAGTATTGAGCAAAGGCTGTGAATACATATGTACATGGGATTTCTCATTTTTTTTATTTTTAATAAATTTGCAAAAACCTCAAGTAAACTTTTTTCATGTTATCATTATGGGGTGTTGTGTGTAGAATTCTGAAGAAAAAAATGAATTTAATCTATTTTGGAATAAGGCTGTAACATAACAAAATGTGGAAAAAGTGATGCGCTGTGAATACTTTCCGGATGCACTGTATCCATCCATCCATCCATTTTCCAACCCGCTGAATCCGAACACAGGGTCACAGGGGTCTGATGGAGCCAATCCCAGCCAACACAGGGCACAAGGCAGGAAACAATCCTGGGCAGGGTGCCAACCCACCGCAGGACACACACAAACACACCCACACACCAAGCACACACTAGGGCCAATGTAGAATCACCAATCCACCTAACCGGCATGTCTTTGAACTGTGGGAGGAAACCGGAGTGCCCGGAGGGAACCCACGCAGACATGGGGAGAACATGCAAACTCCACGCAGGGAGGACGGACCCGGGAAGCGAACTCTGGTCCCCAGGTCTCCCAACTGTGAGGCAGCAGCGCTACCCACTGCGCCACCGTGCCGCCCGGATGCACTGTATATGTCTGGAAAGTGAACATCTGAGCACTGAGTCTGTAGTGACACCCGGTTTGAAAAGGAAACATCTATTTGCTTGCCCATTTGGGATTTTGACCATTGACGTTAGCTGTTATGTATTCTCTGAGCCTGCACTCTGTATAAAAGATAAATGGAGTTGCCTTTGAGCATATTCAACGAGTCTGGCCTGCAGGTGAGAGCACACGTTTCACAATTACCAGTCATCCCTTGAGAGGCAGCGACTTTTACAAAGCCAGCACTGTCTCAAAAATGAAAACTAAAGTTGAACAGTTTTAACAACTGGATAAATAGTGTCAATTATAAAAAAAAGAACACAATAAAGCCACATTTTAAAGAACACAATAGTAGATCACATTTTCCCCTGTGGCTGAAATATTAAAGCCTTGACAGGTTCAGCGGATTTACAGCCTAACACCTCAAGGCCACAATCCCGGCCTAAATCAAACATGAATAAAGCCACATTTATAAAATAAGACACCAGCCTGACACCGCTAACAGTTTCCTATTTGTGCAGCTCCATTCAAAGTGCTTAGAAGTAAGTGCTGGTAAGTCCCCTTTCACTTTGAGTGCTATTAAACATTATGACAGCAACATCACATTCAGTAAATGCATGTTTTCATATTCTCTTCCTTTTGTTTAGCCTGAGAAACTTCTCCTATTTCTAGGGATCAAAGAGGGCTGAGACATGGTGACAACACATGGAAGGTGTGAACACATGCAACACCATAGTGGCCATTTTTCCTTTTTTAAAGGATGTCTTGCACGTGGGTAACTCTTCTGATCTCTGTTACAACTTGCAGATTCTGCCGATGTGTGTTCGAGCATCTTCATTGTGTTCTTGCATGTTGTGTTGTGTTTTTCCCACTTTTAACACTACTTGCTTGTGCTCGCTATGCTGTGTCACACACATGTGCATGAGGGACAGTTTACGGGCTCCGTCCATCTATCCATCCATCCATCCGTCCATCCATCCATTCATCCATCCATCCATTCTCTCCCACTTATCTGAGGTCAGGTCACGGGGGCAGCAGCTTGAGCAGAGATGCCCAGACTTCCCTCTCCCCAGCCACTTCTTCTAGCTCTTCTGGGGGAATCCCAAGGCATAGAGACATAGTCCCTCCAGCGTGTTCTGGGTCTTCCCCAGGGCCTCCTCCCGGTTGGACATGCCCGAAACACCTCACCAGGGAGGCGTCCAGGAGGCATCCTGATCAGATGCCCGAGCCACCTCATCTGACTCCTCTCGATGCGGAGGAGCAGCGGCTCTACTCTGAGTCCCTCCCGGATGACTGAGCTTCTCACCCTATCTTTAAGGGAAAGCCCAGACACCCTGCGGAGGAAACTCATTTCAGCCGCTTGTATTCGCGATCTCGTTCTTTCGGTCACTACCCATAGCTCATGACCATAGGTGAGGGTAGGAACATAGATCGACTGGTAAATTGAGAGCTTTGCCTTATGGCTCAGCTCCTTTTTCACCACGACAGACCGATGCAGAGCCCGCATCACTGTGGACGCCGCACCGATCCGCCTGTCGATCTCACGCTCCATTCTTCCCTCACTCGTGAACAAGACCCCGAGATACTTGAACTCCTCCACTTGAGGCAGGATCTCGCTCACAACCCTGAGAGGGCACTCCACCCTTTTCTGGCTGAGGACCATAGTCTCGGATTTGGAGGTGCTGATTCCCATCCCAGCCGCTTCACACTCAGCTGCAAACCGATCCAGAGAGAGCTGAAGATCACGGCCTGATGAAGCAAACAGGACAACATCATCTGCAAAAAGCAGTGACCCAATCCTGAATCCACCAAACCGGACCCCCTCAACACCCTGGCTGCGCCTAAAAATTCTGTCCATAAAAGTTATAAAAGTTTACGGGCTCAAATGCTGCTATTCATAAGCCAGACCAGGGGTTGGCGCTCTCACCTGATCCTCCCTCCTCTTGTTCCTCTGCTGTTCAGCCAAAGGCCCTACCCCCTCAGTGACATCACCGTCAGTCCACCCACTAACATCACTACCGGCCAACCCTGATGACATCACTTCCAGTACCCAGAATTCACCTTCCTGTCACATCAGTTCCTCTTCCGGCTGCCCTGACTCCACCTCTTCCTCCTATCCACCATATTTATAGAGCAGACTCACCCTGTTGTGAACTCCGATCTGTAAAGATGTGTTTCTTTTATTTTGCTGATTTTTTCTGTATACGGGGTGGCCATCTCCTAAACCTTTTTCTTGTCTGAATTCTTTTTTTTTTACCACAGCTGGTGACTTTAGGGGGTCTGCTTAAATGGGTAGGTACTCACATTGACCGGGGCAGGGTCAAGTTAATCAAGTAAGTCCTTCTATTCTCATCTTAAGCCTACATATCCATATTACTAACCGAAGGTTGTAAACCGGATGTCACGGAAGCAGGGCGCTGGGTGCGCGGCGCATCGAAGCGCACGCGCACTGCCGCACTGCAACGAGCCTGCGCATAGCTAACGACACAGCCACAGAAAACACAGAAACGAGACCAGATGGAAAGAGACAATAAACGAAAAAAGACGAGCCCATAGCTAACGACACAGCCACAGAAATAACACAAATGAGACCAGATGGATTCAGCGCCCCGCCCCAAAGTCAAACCCAAGTTACTACGGAATCCCCAAAGGTCCACACTACACAGCATATGTAAATCACATTACAGGAATTCGTTATTAACAGTACAGCTACAGAACACACAGACACGAGACCAGATGGATAAAAACAATAAACAAACGCTCCGTATTAAACGTAAGTGCAATTATAATTCCTAACAGTAAACGACGTATAGCACACAGACTCACGACTCCAAAAAGAAACAGCTCAACTAACGGAAATACAAAAACGAGCCCGCATGGATAAAAACAATGAATGCAGACGCTTGCAACAATGAACGCAAGCGCTTCACAAACAGAAGCAAAGGAGTCACGGCTCCAAACACTAGATGCAAGGGAGGCACGGCACCAAAACGAAACACCTCAGGTATCGTATAGGCGGGCTGACGTATCGTGTCTACTGGGAAACTCAGTGAATGCGGCGTCTATCGATATATGTGTATGTATCTAACGGAAATACAGAAACGAGCCCACATAGATAAATGAACGAAGACTCCTACAACGCACACATCGAGACAGGCTATAGGTACACGAAGGCGCCTACAACACGCTTCTGAAACAGCAGAAGCATAGGAGTCACGGCTCCAAAAACAAACAGCTCAACTAACGGAAATACAATAACGTGCCCACATGGATTAAAGGAGGCACGGATCCAAAACGAAACAGCTCAGGTATCTTATAGGCGTGCTGACGTGTCGTGTCTACTGGATAACACAGTGGATGCGGCGTCTATCTATATATGTGTATGTATCTAAACTTGAGGTAGTGGGGACTACTGACAGTGCCAGCAGTCAGCTACTCCACAGTGCCTGCGGTCAGCGGTCCAAGTATAATTCCTAACAGCAAACAACATCTAGCTAACAACACACCCATGCGCTTCTGAACCTCCATATTACTAACCGAAGGTTGTAAACCCGAGTTACTACGGAGAACGCAGGCGCCTACAACGCGCTTCTGCAACAGCAGAAGCAATGGAGTCACGGCTCCAAGCCGAAAAAGCTCAACTAACGGAAATACAGAAACGAGCCCGCATGGATAAACACAATGAACACAGGTGCTTCACAAACACCAGAGGTAAAGGAGTCACGGCTCCAAACACCAGAAGCAAAGGAGGCACGGCTCCAAAACGAAACACCTCAGGTATCATATAGGCGGGCTGACGTATCGTGTCTACTGGGTAACACAGTTAATGCGGCGTCTATCTATATATGTGTATGTATCTAAACTTGAGGTAGTGGTGACTACTGACAGTGCCAGCAGTCAGCTACTCCACAGTGCCTGCGGTCAGCAACGGCAAACGACGTCTAGCTAACAACACACCCATAGGGAAACAAACACAACACTGCATGGATAATAACAATGACCGAAGGCGCATACAACGCGCTTCTTAAACACCAGAGCCAGACAAGTCATGGCTCCAAAACGAAACCGCTTTACTGCAAATATATGTCTTTCATTGAATGAACACTTTCCCAGGACGCTCCCACCCTCCATAATCTTACATTCCTACACATATTGGAGAGAGCAGAAAGTAATTGCCATTCTTGCATTTGCGATTCTGTTTATTTCCTAATGGGTTATTATTAGAGCCTTTCTCTGATATTCTTGTATCATTGCCTTTTTTTTAGTTAGAGAGTGTGTGTGTGTTAGTAAGTGACTCAACTGCACAATTCTTTTACTTTGAGTCAGCTCTGACATATTGCTAGTTCCTCTTTTTTGTTGTGTTTACAACTTCTCCGCCAAAGGTTTTTTGAGGGCATGCATTAGAAGGTCAGATGTGATCATTTCCTGGACCTGTTTATAGCCATAGGGTGGCAAAAGCTATGCCAGCCATGTGGGGTGCAAGGCATGCTCCAGGTCTGGATAAGATATCAGAGAGCAGAAAGTAAAAAATAGTATTTTACAGGGACTGATTGATGTGAAAAGCATTTTTTTTAAATCATTTATTCAATTTATGGTTATTGGGAGGCTGGAAGCTCCCAAAAATAGGACTCAGTTCTATATCAGGGCAGACTCGCTCACACTGGGTCAGCTCAGAGCCACTAGTTAACTTAACCTGCTTATCCTGTTTTTGATAAAATGGGCACATGGAGTAAAATACACACACTCAGGGAAGGGGAGAGAATGTGCAGACTCCACACAGGCCGAACACTAGGACTAACTGCTGTGCCACTGTGCTATGCTAATGTTTGACGTGCTGTTTAAAATTGAACTGACCGCTTGATGGAGCGGGTACAGAAGGTGAGCGGTGCCAGGTTAACTGGCAGCTCTAAGGCTACGTCCACACTACTATATTTCTGTTTAAACGTGTAATCATTAGTCTCCAATTTTGCCTTTCATCCATACTACCCTTTGGTATTTACCCTCCAAAAACGGAGACTTTTGAAAACACTCTCCAGAGCCGTATACTTCTAAATACATGGACTCTTCATTACAATGTGAATGGGTGAAAACATGGACTTCTAAAAAACTGTGTTTGTGCTTATTATGTTGCACTTTGCTGATTAGATTTCACTCATTACAGCATCCCATTCCCTGATAAAACTGTTATATAGTGCCCCACAGCAGATACAGAGGAGTTGTGTTGTATTCCTGTATGCATCTACATTGTGTTTTGCAGTCTGAATGCTGCATACATACCCAAAAGTCAAATAATATACAGGTTATATTATTATATTATATAACCTATATACTAATATAGGTTAATACAGTTTTGCAATAAACATTACCCCCGAACGGCAATCCCATCCAGGATCGTTCCCCTCATGTGAACATGTGAACGTTCAGCTCAAATGCCTTTTCAGTGTGGATGGAGATACTTTAATAAACGATATGAAAATGCTAGTGTGAACAACAATCATTTTTTTTCAAAAATACCTTTTTTCAAATAAAAACATAGTTGCATGAATATAACTTCGAGTTGTTCCAGTTCTAGTGTGCGTGTGCGTGAGTGACATGATGGATTACGGCCCTTTACTGGGTTGGTTACTGCCTTGCATTTGACGACTCTGGGATTGGCTCCAGCCTATGCAACCTTGGCCTGGATTATACAGGTCTGATATTGGATAACTTGATTGATACATTAATCTGTGTAAGGTATGAATCAAACCAAAATAAATACTAACTAAAATTGGATATCAAAGTGTAAAATGATTTTAAAGACTGTGCATCATTAACAACCTTAAAAAATACAAAATGAGTTCAATATCCCTTACTATATTGGTAACTGGCTGTGTTAGATGGGTTGAAATCTAAGTAATCAACAAAAAACCACAGCGTTAACATTTGCAGTGCAGCATGCAATAGATATGTCTGTGTTATGTGCCATTTGTTATGGGCTTTGTGAAAGCAGTGCTATATTTGTGCTGTGCCATCTTTTGCAATGAAAAATGCAATGTATTTGTCTCTGTTATGCCATTTATTATGGAATTCGTTAAAGCAATGTTTGTGCTGAGCTATCTGTTGGAATAACAAATTTAACATATATGTCTCTCTTATATGCTATTTGGTGTGAGATTTGTAAAAGCAGTGGTAATGTTTGTGATGCGCCATCTGTTGGAATGAAAATTGAAATGCATATATCTCTGCTTTATGCCACTTGGTATGATATTTGTAAAAGCTAAGTTAATGTTTGTGATGCACCCTCTGTTGGAATAAAAATTGCAATGCATATATCTCTGTTATATGCCACTTGGTGTGATATTTGTAAAAGCAGTGTTAATGTTTATGATGTACCATTTGTGGGAATGACAAATGCAATGCATATGTCTCTGTTATGCCATTTAGTATGGGATTCGTAAAAGCAGTGTTAATGTTTGTGATGAGCTATCTGTTGGAATGATAAATGCAATGCATATGTCTCACTTATATGTTGTTTGGTGTGGAATTTGTAAAAGCAGTGCTAATGCTTGTGATGTGCCATCTGTTGGAATGAAAGTTGCAATACATATATCTCTGTTATATGCCACTTGGTTTGATATTTGTAAAAGCAGTGCTAATGTTTGTGATGTTGTCATCTGTTGGAAAGATAGATGCAATGAATTATAATATTAAAAATGTTTGTGATGCACCATGTTTTGGAATGACAGAGACATAGCAACCAGACTGACACACAGACATTTATGCTTTTATTATGGTGGATTGTTCCACAACACATCATGGTAGAGTTCATGCAAGAAATGGCAGTACTTACGGCAAAAAAAAGAATGAGAAGTGAAAGACGTTGCAATAACATTTTTTTTCCAAGTGTAAATGTCTTTTCTTGGTGTCCTTACTCACCATCTCCTCTTCGTCTTGTAGCATTGCAAGATGACCCCCCTGTGACACACACTTCTCCTTGCTGGCCTCCCAGGTGCTCCTGTTGGTTGAAAGATAGAAGCAGCTCTCTTTAAACTGCATCCATTTTTCAGGGCAACGTCTGCTTGATGTTCCTGCAAATTAAGACAAATAAATAAATGTGCAACAGCTGATGAACAGGGAAAAACACACACAAAAGAAAGCTGAACTGCATTACAAGTGAAAACCACTAGATGGTGCAAAATGTCCCTTTATTTTTTAATAGATGGTAAGACCTCTCATTGTGTGTGTCTTCCCTAACTGGTCAGTGAACATCTCTCATCCTGGTTCTTTTTAAATGACCCCTGTGGCGTTATGGTTTCCAATTCACGCCAGCCACATCTTTATTGCACAGCCTTTATTTTTCTATCAAGGTATTCAGGGTTCATTATTTAGCCAAAGAGACAAGAAAGTTGGGTCTGTCTGTGTCTTCCTAGGTATTATTAAAGATGAGCAGGGTTTGTCCTCCTTGTTCCAAAGTTAGACCTGACAGTGTTTTATCATGGAAATGTATCAATACTTTAACATGGCCACTTTATAGAGCCCCATGTATACGGCACAACCAGACCAAATGGTGGTCTTCAGACCTGAATTACGCCTGTTCTGCCCACACTCGATAAGAGCAAAATACCTCCACCAAATCAAACAATATTAAATGAATAATACTATACAGCCGTGGCAGACAACCAGGGATCCTGCCCCACCGGGACGCCTGGAAGAAGGATGGACCAGGAGAGGGGCACTGTCTTTCCCTGGGCGTAAGAAGGCAGCCCCCCTGGATTCCATCAGGGCCACGGAGATCAACCCCTGTGGGGACCCATGGCCACCACCAGGGGGCGCCTGGAGGGCAGCACTTCTGCCATACCAGGAAGTGCTGCCGAACCAGGAACTATGTACGCCCGGAATGCTTCTGGAAGTGCTGCTGGAAGACCATTGCAGAGCACCTGGAGCACATCTGGGGCGAGATTAAAGGGGCTGCCTCACTCCATTCGGGGAGCCGGAGTCAGGTGGAAGAGGACAGAGCTTGTGAGAGAGGAGTGGAGGCGACCTGAAGAAAGACAAAGGACTGATTATAGTGTCGTGATTGTGTACTGTATTGGTGTTGCATGTTTTGAAGATTCGGAGTCCGTGTCTGTTCGTGGCGAGGCCGGTCTTTCACACAGCAAAATGGTTAGAACCGAAGGGAACAAAAGTAGGAAATGTATTTGAAAAGCATCCTATTGAAAGCTATTGTACATATGCAAAGATACGAATAATGGTGAAACTTCAAGTCTGAGTGTTTATCACAGATATCAGAGCAGGAAAAGAGTCCTAACTGGCTCAAAATTCTCAGAGTGATGCCAGGGCCATCTTAACTGTATTATAGTCCCCCAAGCAAAGCAGTGTACTGGGGCCCCTACCTACATAACCACACACAGGAATAAAAAGGGAAATAGTCAATAAAATTAAACATATTGGAACATTAGAACACTCTAGATGAGAACAGGCCATTCAGCCCAACAAAGCTCGCCAGTCCTGTCCACTTATTTCTTCCAAAAATAACATCAAGTCGAGTTTTGAAGGTCCCTAAAGTCTTACTGTCTACCACACTACTTGGTTGCTTATTCCAAGTGTCTATCGTTCTTTGTGTAAAGAAAAAACTTCCTAATGTTTGCGCGAAATTTCCCCTTAACAAGTTTCCAACTGTGTCCCCGTGTTCTTGATGAACTCATTTTAAAATAACAGTCTCGATCCACTGGACTAATTCCTTTCATAATTTTAAACACTTCAGTCATGTCACCTCTTAATCTCCTTCTGTTTAAACTGTAAAGGCTCAGCTCTTTTAATCTTTCCTCATAATTCATCCCCTGTAGCCCTGGAATCAGCCTAGTCGCTCTTCTCTGGACCATTTCTAGTGCAGTTATGTTCTTTTTGCAGCCTGGAGATCAAAACTGCACCCAGCACTCCAGATGAGGCCTTACCAGTGTGTTATAAAGGCTGAGCAGAACCCCCTGTGACTTGTACTCCACACCTCAAGGTGCTATATAACCTGACATTCTGTTAGCCTTCTTAATGGCTTCTGAACACTGTCGGAAAGTCACTAGCTTAGAGTCCACTACGACTCCTAAATCCTTCTCATAAGGTGTACTCTCGATTTTCTGACTGCCCATTGTGTATTCAAACCTAACATTTTTACTTCCTATGTGTAATTCTTTACATTTACTGACATTAAATTTCATCTGCCACAAATCTGCCCAAGCCTGTCTGCTATCCAAGTCCTTCTGTGATGATATAACGTATTCCAAACTCTCTGCTAATCCACCTATCTTGGTATCATCTGTAAACTTAAGCAGCTTGTTACTTATATTCCTATCTAAATCATTTATAGATATTAAAAATAGCAATGGCCCCAGCACTGACTCCTGCTGGTCACTACTCTTAACATCGGCCAATTCTGATGAGGTTTCTCGCACCTTCACCCTCTGCTTCCTGTGTCTGAGTCAATTCTGCACCCATCTTAAAACATCACCCACTTCTTTTAATTTGATGCCCAACCTCTCATGTGGCACCTTATCAAATGCTTTCTGAAGTCAAGATAAATAATATCATCTGCTCCACTTTGATCGTATCCTTTTGTTGCCTCCTCATAGAATTCCATCATGTTATATTTATTGTATTGGTAATTCCAAGAAAACCAGCATTTAAACATTAAAAAACCTGCTGTACAGAAAAGATTAATCAACACAAACGTTTGAACAATATAACATAAGCCTTGAAAAACATAAACATTTCAACATATACATACACAGAATGGGGCATAGGGGCAACTGCCCAGTGTTGCCCATGCATTAAGATGGCCCTGAGTGACGCAGATTTAGTCCTACTGTTAGGAGTAGTGATTAAAGCATCTCATCAATTTTTCTAATTTTCAGAAACTTCTCCAAACTTCACCAGGTTTTAAGAGAACTCGTGAGCTGTGCTAACACGCAATGAGATGCCAGAAGATGGCATTCAGGCAGAGATTGGCACACACATCCAGGGAAAAGCTGAATGCATTGTAAATAGTGAACAACACCGAACGTGTAAAAATATATCGATTTGACAGAGACGGAATAATATTCACAATAAATCTTGCAGGCTACGTGATTGATTCATCTAATAAGGAAAAGCCAATGCGCTGCCATTTGAAATGAAAGTGTTGGTAAAGTTGGGTGTAAAATGCAGCTTTGCAATAGCAACAATCTGGATCTGTCACAACCAACCATTTCTTGAATTCTGCACCACAATTTTTCAGATTAGCTCATATTGAGTGGTATGGAAATGTGCTAAGGTTAAAGCACGATGCATTAATGTCAATCGTTGCGCACGTAAAGATGATTATCACAAAGGCGGATGAGCCTGCATATGTGACTCACAAGCGATATCACAGTGTCAACACACTGGTGGTCATTGGGGTGCTAGTATATTAGCCAGAAGATAAGCAGAGCTGGATGGGTGACTGACAGGGAAACGCCACACAGGTCACACAGGTTACTATTTTATAACATAAATATAATGTTTAATATAATGTAATTGTTTCATTTTTTATATTTTTTGATTTTAATTTATAACAGATAACATTCTATACCGTCGTCAAACTTCACAAAGCAAAGCAAAATTCAGCAAAAGAGAAAGAGATATGTAATTGTTTAATTCACAGTTCATCATTACGAGTTTAAATATTTAATAAAGAATCCTTCATTGTGGTTTGTTCCGGTCGCCAAACAGGTAGTTGCATTTCAGAGCCATCACCTAAAGCTACTGAGAGGTGATACAACCTCTAAGCATACCACTTTGCGGAGCCATGTTGCCCACTTACTTTTATTTTAATTTCCTGTTCATCAGTAGTAGGCAGCAGAGGGGAAGTGTCTCTTCACAAAGTAGACTTTTCCACTCACGTTAGCCTTTTGACTCTGCCAGTTAATTCACTTTTTTTGTGTGTGTGTGTGCTCGTTGCCTGGTGGCACACACTTGGCAGAACTTTTCCAGTATCTAAGATGTACGTTCGTTACATTTTTACAAAATAGTTGCATGTAGGGAAGAAATATCTACAGGAGTATTTACTGGATATTTTTATATACAGTCACACTGGATCAATAGAAATCAGAATGTATAATCTGATTAAGTGCTGATTTTACTATGTGACTCTGCACCTTATAAGACCTTATCATTTTTGAAGTATATTGTAATGTCAGCGATATGGTTTAAATACCGTTAAGCACTGAGCCTTAGATAGTTAAAACGCTGGGATGCACCGAGTCTCACATGTAACTACTCCAACCAATGTAAAATGACACCCTGAAAACCGATGCCAAAGACTGAGTGGAGGATTAGCAATAAGAAGGTGTGGTTGGCAGACCCCCAACAGAGACAGATACATGCCAAGTAGGACTCGGCTATTAGCATCAAGTCGACTTTCGATGGTCCCTAAAGTCCTCCTGTCCGCCACACTATTTGGTCGCTTATTCCATGTGTCTATGGTTCTCTGTGTAAAGAAAATCATCCTAATGTGTGTGCGAAATTTACTCTTTAACAAGTTTCCAACTGCGTCCCCCTGTTCTTGATGAACTCGTTTTAAAGTCACTGTCTCAATTAACTGGACTAATTCCCTTCATCATTTTAAACACTTCAGTCAGGTCTCCTCTTCATCTCCTTTAAAGGCTCATCTCTTTTAATCTTTCTTCATGACTCATCCCCTGCAGCCCTGGAATCAGCCTTGTCGCTCTTCTCTGGGCTTTTTCCAGTGCTGCTATGTCCTTTTTGTACCCTGGAGATTAAAACTGCACACAAGACTCTAGATGAGGCCTCACCCGTGCGTTATAAAGCTTCAGCATCATTTTTTCTATTTAGCCTTCCATCTTTCTGCTTCCTTCTGTGCATATTTCAAGTAAAATCTCAAGGATAATTAATTTGACAGAGTATAAATACTAATTCATAAATCTTTCTATATTGGCCTTTATGCTAAATACTTGAGGAAGGTGCCCTGTGGTGGGCTGGTGCCCTGCCCTGTGGTTTGTTTCCTGCCTTGTGCCCTGTGTTAGCTGGGATTGGCTCCAGCAGACCCCCGTGACCCTGTAATTAGGATATAGCAGGTTGGATAATGGATGGATGGATGGATGGATACTTGAGAAAGATGAAAATGTAGTTTTAGATTTTTCTGTTAATTATAAAATAACCAATCCATCTTTTGTTAAATATGACCTCATCTGTTTCAAACAGAAATTAACAAGTGGAGCAAATCTGTGCAGCAAATAAAGTGTGAATGCCACACAGGTTGGACGGGCATCCCGACCAGAGAAGAGGATGGCTCCTTACTCGGACGGGAGCCTCCAAACAGACAGATGGGCATCCCGACCAATAGGAAGGAAGAAGCCAGACCCAGAAGTGACAGTCGGAGGAGAAGGATGGAGAGCCCACTGGAAGTGGAAGATATTGCTGGGGACTTTTTATTCCCCCAGAACAGGAGATGGCAGCAACCCTCTGTATCAGTACCCATTTGGGAACCAGTAAGGAATGCTGGGAGATGTAGTCCAGCAATACAGCTCTGCTGGGGACCATAGGTGCCACAAGGGGGTGCTGCAGGGAGATGAGCTCCCTAATAAATGGGACTTCCGTATGATCCAGAAGTACTTCCATCGGGCGCCCCTGGCCCTGGCACTTGAATTACTCCTGGGTCCTTAATAAAAGGGACTGCACTCCCTTGTCCAGGTGAGTCGGAGCTGGGAGGACTTAAGCAACACTCAACTTGAGGAGGGCAGTGTGGTGGTGAGAGGAATTGTGTTTGGTGGAAAGAGACAACCTGTCTTAGTGCTTTTGTTACTTTGTGGAGGTGAATTTAATAAACCTTCTGTCATTTGAACCCGGGACTCACTGTGTGTTCGTGTTTAGGGGTACGGTGGTGCCCCGGTTTCCATCACAAAAGAAACATCATTCTGCTGTTAGAACAGTGTCATTGCCTGGCTATGAACAAGCAGAAATAAATATAAGTCAACTACAAAATGTTTGTCAGAATAATGCAACTTGACTTTTAAGTCCAGATATCTTTTGAAAATCTACTAATGCTTTTAGGACTGCTGGCACAGAATTTTGTGGGTACGATATATACAGTACCGTATCATCTGCATATAGTGATAGTTTCTGTTCAAGTCCTTCTCTGAGAATCCCCTTTATCTCTGATGCTGAAAGTATACAGCCAAGGGTTCAATGGAAACTGCAAAAAGCAATGGCGATAAGGGGCATCCTTCTCGAGTACCACATTCTAATTTGAAGTTGTCTGAAATAATGTTGTTAATACAAACTGAGGCTTCTGGACTAGTATAAAGTAGTTTCATCGACACAACTTGAATTTTAATTTAGATAATTGTCAAAAATTTAAATCCTAATGGGTAACAGCTTAGCCACATCAGTACTGAATAGGCATCGCAAATTGTCAACACTCAGAGGCCCACAAAACAAATCCAAAACATGTCAACAGGTTCTGCAATTATCGATAATGAGTCCACAGTATAAAGCCCTTCGATGATGAAAGAAAAAAAACCTGCAGAGCACACATTCTGTGAAAATGGGTCACTTATCAAAAACGAAACACAGAAAATTGACTGTATATTAGTTCATTTAGTGTAACTCAAATGTGTAAAGACGTACCCATCAGAAAGATGACTTTGACAGCAGACGATAAGGCCACCAGAAGACAAATGGCAGTTGCGACTAGAAATGTCACCAATCTTGTAGTCCCTTTTGCTATAGAACAAGAAAAATTAATATCAGGTATAACACAGATGTAAAGTTTCATCAGTGCTTTTTGGGTTTAGAGAAAAGCAACATACATCTCATTTTTAATTTACTAATAATTTATTAAATGTCAAGAGTCAGACATCAAGAAGGCAAAAAATATTGTGTTCTATGGTATCTGCAGTCTCATTGACCTAAAAGCAATTGACACGTACCATCAGCTCTGCATGTGGAAGACCCTTTTTATAATATTAATACTGATAATCTGTTGCAAACAATTAATGTTATGATTGTCGGCCATCAAGTTCTTTAACATTGATCTTGTTGTCCAGAAGTCAGAAAAGGCAGAATTTGTTAATCAGCCTTAGTAAATGCAGCTGAATGTCCTCATGAAGAAATTTTAGCATTGATATTAAGTTGTGAGAGAACACAGATTATAATTATTCCACATCTCAAAAAATGCAGGTGAGAAGATATTTGCACACTGCAGCCGAATGGAGCTACCAAGGAAATTAATGAGGAACTGAGCCTGATGGACAGCCATGATGCCCTCCATGTTCTGTAACACCTTCCTCATCTCCAAAAAAGCTGATAAACTAAGAAATGGCCTGTTCAGTGGTCTGGGATCTAAGGTCCCACAGAGGACTCCATGGAATACAGCCAGCTGAGGCTTCTGCTGATGATAATAATAATTTAAATATTGAACTGCAAGCTTGTTGTTCTTCTCACACTTCCTCCAGTGTATAATTGCTTGCATGTCAGTAACGTATTAACTCATCTTATTTACATCTCATTTCATGGATACAGAATTTTTCATGTCTGTCTGTCATAACAAAGGCAGTGATTTAAAGTCTGGAAGTTATTTTGTTTGGAAGGGAAATCCTATAAAGTTAGGTATTACGGGCCACCATAAAAAAAAGCAATGTGGCAATGAGTGAGAGCAGGATTCTCAATTTTAGCACACCCACATTTTGCAGTTTCATTCTTAGGTCCTAATATCACATGAAGTTTCATGATTTTTAAAAAAAAATAAAATCTCTTCAATATATCAGTGGTGCTTCCTTAAATTTTTTGCTTCAACTCATTTTTTGCCAGCTGAGGTCTCAAGGCATTTTACTGTATACTTCCTAAATTCACTCTCATTTCCCACTTCTTACTATTGACTTGTGCCCACTTTCTAGATTCTATACTTGTGTTTCATTTTTCTTTGGCACCTGCCTATTGATTTTTCTTTTCGGGTTCCCCAGTTTTCCCTGCACAACCTTTAGGCGTGTGTCAGCCGGAGTGGTGATTCCATATTGGCCCTGTGTGGATGTTTCAATGAGCTTGCCCAGCATTGGACGGGTGCCACATCTATGGTTGCTTCCTGCCATCCTCCCTTACTAACTGTGATTCAATAAACTTGAGTACCAACTATGATAGGTCATTTGTGAAATAAAATGGCTAATTCCATCAATGTTGTACTGTATGTGCCTTTCCAAAGGTTATATGTAAATACATTTTATTCTGAATAACTGACAGCCCAGAATGTTCAAAGACCTTTCTTGTGAAATACAATTTATATGTTTAAAATTACAGAGGAATGACATGTGGGCAGCACGATGGGTGTAGTGGTTCAAATTGATGAGTCACGGATTCCAGCATCCTGAATTCAAGCCTTGCTGTCTTTGTTAAGTTTTTTAATATTTTTTCCCCATATCTATTTGAAGTTTTCTAAAGGCACCCCAGTTTTCCATCCATCCATCCATAACCCTTTAATATGTGTGTTGGACTGAGTAGTCCAAGTTTGCCCATTGGGGACATTTGATTGAGTTTACCAGCAGTAGACTGTCACCTATCTTGCGGCCTGCGCTAATGGGACAGGTTCAGGCTCCCAGTGACTCTAAACTGGATTGCAGGGCTTGATAATGTTGTGTTATGTAGGAATGTTTTGTCTACACTTTGTGACCCAGAAAAGTGGAGGTACCCTGAGATGAGAGTGACGTCAAGGCTGAGGAGAAGAGGACCCGTCCCTTTTGTGTTTGGGGTGCTCTCGTCTTATTTTGTAAAAAAAAAAATACTATTTTAGTGTTTAGACCTGTTAGGTGAATGAATTCTTCCTTTTTCTTTAAGTCATGATTCAGACCTTTAACATTCCAGCTCACAAAGTTAACTGTTTGGTTATAAAGATAATTCTTCTGAACTTTTGTTGTCATTTTGGAGTCTTAACTTAAGATAAGAAAGCTTGTAGCAGTGCTACCATGGGGAGAACTTCACTTCCCAGCAGCCCAAAGAGGTTACCCACATAGGATGACGGGAAAGGAAGTAGGGGATGCTGGGGATGAAAGAGGCCAGCTGGAAAGTTAAAAATGGAGGCCTGATGGAGCAACAGGAGATTGGTGTTTTTGTGTATCCAGTCCAACGTGTCGTATAAAAAGTCAATTGTGCCCTTGGATTGTTTCACGTCAGATGAATGGACTGTCTCGTGCCTGCCTGTCGTGTTATAGTGATGGATTAATTGTTGTACGTCTTCAAAAGGAGCGCTCCTGGAAATCTCACTCCTCACTGCTCAGGACTACCGGTAGGACTGTTTCATTCATTTTCTGTGGAAGCTGTTCACGGGATTCTCATCTTCATACCATTTCACCAGCTTTTGCTGTATTGGGCTGTACCAGGACATTGGCTTCAGTGTTCATTGTTGTGGTTTGTTTGTGTTTATTGTACATTGCCTTAAGAGGACAAGGGGTGGGATTATTTAGCGTAAGTTATATTTTGTTTATTAGTATTTAAATACATTCTTTAATTGTTTTATTAGCCGTTGCTTTTTTGTCTCTGCTTGTTGTGAGTGTGTGCAGGTCGGGCCAGGGGTGGGTGCGTCCCTGGAATCTCCACCAAAAAAATAAATAAGTCACTGTCTCTTCGACAGTAAGAATCTTAGCAGCACTATAACCACTACAAACTTTGACCTTAATTTCCAGTTTTCCCAGGAGTTATTGTCATGAAGCCTAATGCTACATCGGCACTTATAATTATAAGAATTAATAGGATAGATTAGAAATAGCTTGCTCTCATTCTCTCCCCAACTAGTCCCCCTGCCCCACCATTTTGCCTCCCCACATGAGGCTGGACCCCACTTCACAAAGTCCCAGTCCTCTGACGTACCTAGAGACAGAGCACGTCCAAAACAAGATAAGCCCCCCAGCAGCAGCGTATAAGAACTAAAATAGAGATATCAATTGACAATACGGTCCAAATATAATTAGCAAAAAATACAATATTGAACCATCTTGAGAGATCAAACCCAGGGAATGACGTTAAACAATAGCCCTGGATAAGCATACTAAGCCCTAATACAGTAAACCACGGGTATGCTAAGCTGTCGTCTTGTTTTGTTATGAAGGGCAGTGTTTAGCTTTACAATGATGGCCTCTATAAATTATTGGGATCTGTAGGTTTATTTATGTTTATTTACTCATGTGGGGCATCTGTTGGTGAAGAATGGTTCACGGATCTTGACTTTGCTGATGATGCTGTGATCTTCGCGGAGTCAATGGAGGCTCTGATCGGGGTGCTCGAGAGACTGAATGAGGGGTCTGAGTGTCTGGGCTAGCGAGTGTCCTGATAAAAAACAACATCAAGGCCTTTAATGACCTCTTGGGCACGGCAATCAGCAGTATGTCTGTCTGCGGAGAGAGTGTCGACCTCGTCATTGAGAGGTTTACTTACCTGTGCAGTGACATTCATGTCTCTGGTGACTTTTCCTATGAAGTCAGTAGACAGATTGGGAGAGCATGGGGGTTCATGAGGTCACTGGAAAGGAGTGCGTGGCACTCCCGACATCTATACAAAAGGACGAAGGTCCAAGTCTTTCGAGTCCTGGTACTTCCTGTCTTGCTATATGGTTGCGAGACTTGGACGCTATCCAGTGACCTGAGACGAAGACTGGACTCCTTTGGTCCTGTGTCTAATCCTTTTGTACCGCTGGTTTGACTTTGTGTTGCTCATGGAGTCCCGAATGAGGCACATTACCTGCATTGTGAGGAAGCATCAGTTACGGCACTACGGCCATGTGGCGCGTTTCCCCGAGGGTGATCCAGCTCGTAAGATCCTCATTGTTGGGGACCCGAGTGGCTGGACCAGGCCAAAGGGTCGCCCATGTAACACCTGGCAGCAGCAGATAGAGGGTAATTTCTGGAGGGTGGGACTGGACCGCGTGTCTGCCTGGGGGGATTGCCAACCGGGATTCCGAGGTGTTTCGTTGTGTACAGGGTGTGGCAACACACTGTACCAGTGCATGCTCCCCAACTTGACTTGACTTGACTTGTATGTTTATTATTGCATTCTCGTAACTTCTTTTATTCCATTTGTTTTGTGTTATTTAAAGATTGTCTGCCCATTTTGTATCATTGGGATCCTCTTTGCATTTGGGTAAGCAGCTACTCAACCCCAAATCTGACATGCATTGAAATCATTCATTTAAAAATGGCAAGAGACTTACTCTGTTGGATCATCGCTTGAAAGTCAGGAAGGGACGATCAGTAAAAACTAAATTTCTCAAAGTGACCACAACCAAAACGGGTAAGCAGAAATTATAATTATTTCACCAGGTAACAAATGAAAGATAAAAGAAAACAAGAAAAAAAAACAATTAATCAGTTCAAGAATCCACCTGTGAGTATGTTGGTTAACTACAGCTGATCTATAATTGTTACGTTCACCAAGAAAAAGGGACGGCTAACTAGAATAATGAAGGTGACCAGAAGTCTTAAATGCCAGAAAACAGGTCGGTACGGAGAATCAAAACTAATCAGTCACCAAAAATCAAAGCTGAAGACAGAAAAAGGATCTTTAATGCTAATCATGAGAATGAAAAGCAACACATGGAGGTTTCTTTTGATTTATCCGCAAACTCGGATAGCCAGGTAGTCCATGAGGCCTTTGATCCCATTGCACTGAAAAGGGTCAGCACTGCAAAACTACAGTGCCTGGGAAAACAAATCAGTTACTAAAAATGTAAAACCCACTAGGATTGTTTTTTTGTTCCATTCTCATTCATTTTAGAATAAGACCACAACACCACTGCCTACAGGTTTTCCACTTATAGATCAAAATGACTCAAAAAGCTGAATTAGACAAAAAAAAAAATAAGTCATGAAGAAGATCAGCACTCTGCTTTAAGGTCTGTATATAGCTGTCTGTTATATAGTTTTGTCCATGCAAGTTCAAATCATGCCGACTTTCCAATAGGAATTAAAGAACAAACACGAGATCTCCTTAATATCTTATTAGTTTCTTCCCGACAACAATGAGATCAGAAAGAAATGAAATGGAGACGTTGTCTTTTGTCTGAGCCTCCTGAGGCAAAATCCCCCCAAGAGTTTCCTCTGGAGTTTCAGCAAAGTCAAATGACGGCCCCTCACATTTTCCAAGTGGCGTGTTCAGTCTTATCTAGTGAAATGTGTGGACAGTTGTTTGTGGTAATGAAACACTTTACTGGGATTACAAAGCTGTAGTCCTCACTTCTGAATAATAATATGAGTTGCACTAATGTATATTACTGTGCTCTGCTCATTGTAGAAGAAAAGGGTGGCATTATAGTAAAGATTTTGGGCTTCAAACCCTGAGGTTGTGTGTTCAGATCCCACTACTGACACCTGTGTGACCATGAGCAAGTCACTTCACCTGCCTGGGCTTCAATTAGCAAAACAAAATAAATGAAACCAATCGTATCTCAAATGTTGTAAGCCCAATAACAAATAAAAATATGAAGTACCTGGAAGAGATTAAAGGAAGACTAGAAAGACATCTCACAAAGTATACCTGGCTTTACAAACCAAATTCTCAACTTTTACCTCTGTTGTATCTCGTGTGTCCTTTGGGTCTAAAGCTATTTCTCCAAAGGAATGTTTGGAGAAATACCTATGACAAAGTTGATTCTTAAATTAAATATGAATGAGAATCTCTGTGAAGTCTCATGAGCCATCAAAGATCAACCTTTGAGAAGTAAAATTTTCTGCTGGGTTGGACTCGTCCACTTTAATAAAAAAACAAGTGTCTGTGAATCTATGCTTCCGTCCAGTTGCTGTGTCCCTATTATTCAACATTTGCCGCATAACAAACATTAGCACTGCTGATTTTTGACATATAACAAAGAGACATAGCAACCCGACGGACACACTGCACTGCAGACATTAACTCTGAATACAATCATCAGGGATTAACTGCTGGATGGACGGAAATCAACTTGTCCACCTTAATGAAACGACAAGTGTCTGTGTGTCTGTCCAGTTGCTGTGCCTCTGTTATATGTCGTTTGGTGTAGTATGTGTAAGAGCAGTGCTAATGTTTGTGATTTGCCATCTGTTGGAATGACAAATGCAGTGCATTTTAGTGTTACAGATGTTTGTGAGGTGCCATCTGTTGGAATGACAAATGCAGTGCATTTTAGTACTACAGATGTGTTTGATGTGCCGTCTGTTGGAATGAAGAAGGCAGTGCATTTTAGTACTACAGAGGTTTGTGAGGTGCCATCTGTTGGAATTACCAATGCAAAGTATTTTATTGCTACATGCATTACAAAATATACTGCAATAAATTATGTACTGCAGTCCTGGAGCTGATTACTTTGATTTCAACCTGTCAGCTAATTCATTTTCATTTATGACTTGGATTTAAAATCCAAGTTCGTGGTGTTAAAATATCATTAACATATCAAACGAATCCACTAATCAGATCATCAAACTATTTTGTTTGTCGTTGAATTCTTATGGCCCTTTAAACGTCAATGCCACACAGATAACAAGACAAAATGACCGCATCCCGGAATATTCCTTTGCCAGCAGTGTGGTGTAATGGCGTTGGCACTGGACTGTAAACGCCAAGGCTGCCAGTTTCGTTCTTGCCTGTGATCCCCTTACCTGTGTGATCCTGACTAAGTCACTTAACCCACACTGTAATGTGTCCTGATCTTAAAAGTCGCCTTCAATAACGATGGTAGTTACATATACAACTAGCATAAATATTCTGTAATTGACATTTTATAAGATTATGCTGTTAAAATGATAGGACAAAAGAGCATTGAGTTTGCTTATACTGTTATTGCTGTTTGTTTGTAATGTTCTTTTTTATAGTAAGTATTCGTGTTGCTTTCCCTTTTACATTATTTTTCTTTAAATTTTACTCTTTTGCAAAAACACAGAAACCTTATTTTTCTAAAACTTGCAGTTACTAACCTAGCTCATAGTTTAAATTTATTTATGTTTTTTATGTATTTATTAACGATAATACATATTGATAGTAGTATTTTTTTTTGAAAGAATTAACTTTTACCAACTTTTTGGATTTTAAGACCACCCACCGGGGGGGGGGGGGAAGCTGAGTGCAGAATTTCCCGTACTAATTGCAAACACAATTTCTTATGAATTGTTTCAGAAAGGAAACAAATATAAAAAGTGTGAGTTTCACAGACCAGCATACTTATTTTTACAATTCTCATGTATGCTTTTCATGACTACACTTTTAGAAGCCGCCTTATGCAGTAACAGAGCTGTAGAGAGTCTGCATGTTCTCCCTGCACCTCGGTGGTCTTTAGTGTGGGTTTCCTCCCACATCCATGCTGGTCAGGTTGATTGGCTGTGTGGGTCGGTGATTCCAGACTTGCTTGGTGTGAAGGCGAGTGCGTGTGTGTGCATGTGTGTGTGTGTAAGTGTGTGTGAGTGTGTGTAGGCCACATCCTGGGCTGTTCATTGCTTTGCAGGACACCAAGATCAGGCAACAGCAACAGTTCAGCAAAGCCAGCACATCACACAAAACCCTCACACATGCAACATCCTACTGGGCCTTCAGTAAGTTAGGTGTGCTGGTCAATCCGACGTGCGCGACTTTGAGTTGTACGAGGAAAATTAGAGCTTCCAAAGAAAAAGCAGAATGTGCAAACATGAGACAGCCGCAGTGAACTCTGCCATTTATTCAGCGGTTTAATAGTTGGACAAGTTCATTGCTGTTATTGTTTTACATACCCATATAAATAAAGAACTGAAATCTGACATTGGATCTCACTGCACATATAGAGAAGGTGTGTGTGACGCATAATACAACAGGCTGTCCCCTTTTGGGACACCAAATAAGATTCCGAGACTAAAGTAGAATGGAGAACACAAAGGTTTATTTAGCTCACAGGGCTACCACCTCACAAAGGTGTACCCCTGCCCGGGGTTTGTTTCCTGCCTTGCGCCCTGTGTTGGCTGGGTTTGGCTCCAGCAGACCCCCGTGACCCTGTAGTTAGGATATAGCGAGATTAATAATGGATGGATTTGTCATTCCAACAGATGGCCCTTCAGTGTGGATTGTTGCAATCACTGTAGCTTTCTTCTCTTTGATTCTCACCTTTAATTCTTTGAATACATTTGAGTTATAAATTAAGAACCACAAAAAAGACCAGAACAGTCACTGACCGATAATCATGAACATTTAACACTTAGCTGGCTTGCCCACTCATCTGAGGCTGAACTCACACGTTGTCTAGAAAGCAGCAGACAAGCAGAGATCTGGTATTCTCTCTTGTCTGTATGAACAAAACACTATGAGGCTAACCGACACGGAACATTCATGCAGGACAATTCCACATCTTGGTGATCGGGTGGAATAAATAATGTGAAATGTGTCTGTAAAAAATGTTGGTTATTATAGACTTGATATTTGTAACACAAGATATTGCTTTTATATACATCCTTTATGTTAACGCTCATGAAAAGTCTATACATAACATGACACTGCATTCGAACAGATACAGCTACACATTTAAAATCTGAAGACTTTTAAAGTAAAAGTACCTGCGTGGTGACAGCTGCGAGGAGCTTGCTTCATTCTGCGCTGCATTGTCGCTTTCAGCCAAATACGTTTTTTTCTGAGAAGTCACATGAAGATTTAGAGAAGACCATCCTGGAGGAAGTGAGCCAACATCACATGTACGATCGGCCGTGGGGGAGGTGAGGTTAGACGGTGGCCTTTTATGACAATCAGACATCTGAAGAGTCATTACAGGTGACAAACAAGCAAAGTGCAGCTTTTGAAACAATTAGAAATTTGTCTGACATGCAGGAGTATTATTCTCTGAGTAATATGTACTCCAGCGCCCCATCACATATCTTTATTTTTTTTTTCTTCTCGGAGCTTACTCCAAAAAGTTCCCTGGACTTCAAGGATAATTGTCTTTTACAATTAACATTTCATGTCATTCTCAAATTCAACACAGGGTCATGGGGGACTGGAGCCCACCTCAGCAACACTTCAAGTCACCATACCATAGAAAAGCCTGTTTAGACACAGACTCACTCGCAAATAAGGGCACTGATTTGTAATTAGATTGAACGATCTTCATTTGTTAATTTAACTTTTTACAGAAGCTCATTAAATAAGTTTATATTATGTATTTACTGGAACTCCGGTTTCTGTATTACAGAAACTTCACAGGCAGACCCGGAAGAGACTCACTCTTGACCTGCATGCTTCAGAAACCAACTGTAGGCTAACATCTTGAGCAGACCCCAAAATTGGCGGCTAACCCTGAAAGTTCAAAAAGACCATAAGAGGTACGCAAAAAAAAGATTTACAAAGGATATTAAACCATGAAAAACAACCCAAAACTGTCTTCTTCTGCTTCTTCCTCTTCGTCTTTCTCCACTTCTATGTGGGGTTGATGTGCCTAATTAACCTTCTCCATACTGTGCTGTCCTGCCTCTCCTCCCCAGTCAGACCCTTTTCCTTCAGATCTTTTTACCTTATCCATCCACCTCTGCTTTGGTCTCCCTCGCTTTCTCATCCCTTGCACTCTCATTCCCATCATTCTTTGCCTCATCACACATCCATACCACTTCAGCCTACCTTCCTGTACCTTCTTAGATTTCTGTCCCACTTTTGTTAGGCCTCTGATTGTCTCATTTCCTATTCTGTTCATTTTTGTAGCTCCACATTCTCATTTCTGTCACATTTTGGGATTAATAAAGTATCTATCTATCTATCTATCTATCTATCTATCTATCTATCTATCTATCTATCTATCTATCTATCTATCTATCTATCTATCTATCTATCTATCTATCTATCTATCTATCTATCTATCTATCTATCTATCTATCTATCTATCTATCTATCTATCTAATTTGATCTCTGGAGCTCCATACATTATTGCTGGTCTGGCCAATGTCTTAAATTCCTTACCTTTAACCTTCACCTTAATTCTTAAGACACTCAACACCTGCTTTACAGTCTTCATTAAATGAATCTTAGCCTGAAGATGTCTCTCTTAAAGATTTACCAATGTTCTTACTTGTCCTAGAGTTTCTATAAACACAGGGAACTCCAGTTTCTGTATTACATTTTGCCCGAAGAAGGGGCCTGAGTTGCCTCGAAAGCTCGCATATTGTAATCTTTCTAGATAGCCAATAAAAGGGGTCATCTTGCTTGCCTTCTCACTACATTCACAATGGCTAACATGGTACAACACCCCAGTACTATGTCATATTGATAAACTGTGTTGCTACAGTAAAACAAGATGAAATTGCTCTTCTTGGCAAAATGGCAGTTAGACCCTGTCTACAGTTCTTCAGGGCTGATAGTCATTTTATGGCAGCAGGTCCTATAAGTATGGAATTAGAACATTAGAACACTCTAGACGAGAACAGGCCATTCAGCCCAACAAAGCTCGCCAGTCCTATCCACTTATTTCTTCCAAAAAACATCAAGTCGAGATTTGAAAGTCCCTAAAGTCTTACTGTCTACCACATCACTTGGTGGCTTATTCCAAGTGTCTATCGTTCTTTGTGCAAAGAAAAACTTCCTAATGTTTGTGCAAAATTTCCCCTTAACAAGTTTCCAACTGTGTTCTTGATATACTCATTTTAAAGTCACCGTCTTGATCCACTGGACTAATACACTTCATAATTTTAAACACTTCAATCAGGTCACCTCTTAATTTTCTTTTGCTTAAACTGTAAAGGCTCAGCTCTTTGAATCTTTCCTCATAATTCATCCCCTGTAGCCCCTGGAATCAGCCTAGTTGCTCTTCTCTGGACCTTTTCTTGTGCTGCTATGTCCTTTTTGTAGCCTGGAGACCAAAACTGCACACAGGACTCAAGATGAGGGCTCACCAGTGTGTTATAAAGGTTGAGCAGAACCTCCTGTGACTTGTACTCCACACATCAAGGTGGTATATAACCGGACATTCTGTTAGCCTTCTTAATGACTTCCGAACACTGTCTGGAAGTCGATAGCTTAGAATCCACTACGACTCCTAAATCCTTCTCATAAGGTGGACTCTCGATTTTCAGAACTCCCATTGTGTATTCAAACCTCACATTTTTACTTCCTATGTGCAATGCTGTACATTTACTGACATTAAATTTCATCTGCCACAAATCTGCCCAAGCCTGTCTGCTATCCAAGTCCTTCTGTGATGATATAACAGATTCCAAATTATCTGTCAACCCACCTATCTTGGTATCATCTGCAAACGTAACCAGCTTGTTCCTTATATTCCTATCTAAATCATTTATATGTATATTAAAAATAGCAGCAGCCCGAGCAATGACCCCTGTTGGTCACCACTCTTAACATCGGCCAGTTCTGATGAGGTTCCTCACACCATCACCTTCTGCTTCCTCTGTCTGAGCCAATTCAATGCACCCATCTACCAACATCACCCTAAACTCCCACTTCTTTTAGTTTGATGCTCAACCTCTCATGTGGCACCTCATCAAATGCTTTCTGAAAGTCAAGATAAATCATATCATCTGCTCCACTCTGGTCGTATCCTTTTGTTGCCTCCTCATAGAATTCCAGCCTGTTAGTAAAACATGACCTCCCTCTTCTGACCCTGTGCTGACTAATAACTCCTGTCCTTGCCAGGTGTTGCTCAATCTTATCCTTAATAATTCCTTCCATTTATTTTCCTGTGATGCACGTTAAGCTTGCTGGCCTATAGTTGCTTGGATCTGCCCGGTCACCCTTTTTATATAACGGGATGATATTTGCCATTTTCCAGTCCTTCAGAATCTCTCCAGTGCGCAGTGACATCCTAAAAATATGTCTCAAATCATAGGACAAATCATCATTTTGCTTCTTTTAACTGTGTTATAGGTTTAAAGGTGTTTGATATTTCCAAGTAAGAGAGAAGATTTTCATTTGTGCATTTCATTTAATGGTATGCGTGAACGCTGTGAATTTATCTTTGTTGTTTTTTTTTAATTTGCATGTGATGCTGCTATGATAGCCTCCATCCTTCTGTAATATGGTGAATGCAGACCGCAGGTTCAGAAAATGTTTGCTCGTCACACTAAAATGGAAGGTCCTGGAATGGATCAGTAAAGTGACTGCAACTGAAGAAGACAAAGAAGGACCAGCACAGGAAAATGAGATGAGAAATGTGCAGCAGTGGGGTAAACACAGACCGGTCAGCGCAGTCCTAATCTAAAATAAGAGCTCACACGTCTTGCTGTTTGTGATTCTCTAGTGAGATGTGGATATTTTTTTCAAGTTCTGTCTAAATTTACAGAGAAATATATAAAGTTTACAGAAAATTCACAAGAATAAAACAATGGGCCATTGCAAAAACCACAGAGAAGCCACAGGAAGACATTTTGATCCATCCAGGTCATCGTTCCAAACACCTCTGCTTTTGCACTCACCCTTAAAATAGACGATTAGCTAATTTGTTATCTGATTATCTGGAGTTGACCAATGAACTTTTTTTTCCATACAGCATTGTCTATTACTCTACTTCAGAAACTTTTGTTTTTTCAAGTAGAACTAATAAAACTGCAACTTGTGATCTGACACCAGGACAAAACAACTTGGAAAAAAAAATCCATCTTCTGAACCAACTTAGGTGGGTGCCAGGCAGGTTGGGGTACACCGGAACATTGCAGTTAAGACTCATAGTTACATGCCCACATTCATGTGTTTCAGTTGTAAGGTGTGAGTTTTTACTGGTCTGTTGTAGCCAGTGTGTTGTTCTACGCTGTGGTTTCCTGGGGAAGCAACTTGAACTCAGACGATGCAAAACGCTGAAAAGAAAAAAAACAAAAAAATTTACCAGGAAAGCCAAATCCATCACAGGACTGATTCTGGAAGCTTTGAAGACTGCTGTGGAAAAGCAGATTGGAAGCCAACATGAAATATTCTGTCCATCCAACTCCAGGAGGGCGCACAGAAACAATGATTTTGACAGCCGTGGATATAGCAATAGCAAACTGTTAGGTCAGTGGGTCTCGTATTTAATCCTGGGGCCCTCTGTGCTGGCAGGTTTCCATCTCAACCAACATCTGTTTCATAAAATCAGGAGTGGACTCCCCTAGACTTTCTTGTATACTCAGATATAGGGATGGATATTTGAGGAGTAAACCGCAAGACAATAATTATATTTTTATATTATGTACATTAAAGAACCATCAACAACAAATCAAATCAAATTAATAATATATTGAACAATTATTATAAAAGTAAAGGTGAATAAATCAAACTCTACCTTTTATTTATGCAGCTGCAAACTACCACTTCCGGTTAGCAGAAATAGCTCAAAAGTTAATAGAAATCTGTGTTTTGTACCTAATACTTGTATGCAAAATTTCATTGACCTAAGTGAAAGCGTACTCAAGTTATTGTGTTTACACACACACACAGACAGACAGACAGCCACAATTCCAAAAATGGTATGTTCAGACTCTGGGAAGTCTAAAACATCGAGATTCGTCAAAATCTCGAAATGGAATTTTTGGAGGATTCCAATACTTTCCCTATACGAGGAATTCAGGGAGGTCTAAAACGTCGAGATTCATCAAAATCCCGACATCAAGTCTTTGGACGATTACAATAACACTTTCCCTATACTTTGCATATGAGAAAGTAAAAACAGTTTGGCTGTCAAAAAAGCAAAAAAGCAGCCCGTTGAGGCATTTCTTGTGTTATTCTGGGTTTGTTTTCGTGTGGATTATCTGATTTTGTATCTGCTCTTTGGTCTTTGGTTTATTTCTTAAGGATTGTACATCGGGACTTGTTTGCCAAGGGGTTGGCTTTAAGGTACATTTTTTCTGTTTTGAGTATTTTTTGTTAATTTTTTGATTTTTTTAAATAAAATATTAATATCTTTATATATAATATGCTACCGTGGCTGTCCATTTGTCTGTCCAGGATTTTAAATCGCCTGTACCTGGCAAGCCATTTGACCGATTGACCTGAAATTTGGTACACATATACTACATAACATCTACTATCCGCTTTCGGGGTGATGATAATTTTATTTTATTTTATTGTAGAATCATCTCTCAGCAGCGGATGGCCGTGTGGCGCATGCATATGGGCACTGTTCTAATTCCCTACCACCTTCGCTGTCACTTCCCCTACCTTTTCATATCTTAAATCATTCTTCAGGCAGATTAGGTAGATAGATAGATAGATAGATAGATAGATAGATAGATAGATAGATAGATAGATAGATAGATAGATAGATAGATAGATAGATAGATAGATAGATAGATAGATAGATAGATAGATAGATAGATAGATAGATAGATAGATAGATAGATAGATAGATACTTTATTAATCCCAAGGGGAAATTCACATTGAACACCTAAATGCCAGTTTAAGTGAAAAATTACAAAAAAGGTACTAAGTAATTGCAAAATAAACATGGACTTCAGTTTTAATGCGAAAAGAAGAGAAGCAGCGGGCCTCTAGGGTGGGGAAAAGAAGAGCTGCTTAGGAAGCAGCAAGCGCATCAACCTCTGAGCAAACAAATGCTAAACGTACAGAGAAAGAGTAGGAAAATAATAAGTCATGGGGATTCACTGCACGTCATCATGCAGTGCGCCGTTACTGGTTCTTCTATAATACGCTACCGTGGCTGTCTGTTTGTCTGTCCAGGATTTTAAATCACCTGTAGCTCGCAAACCGTTTTACTGATTGACCTGAAATTTGGTACTTATATACTATGTGACCTCTACTGTCCGCTTTCGGGGTGATGATTTTTATTTTTATTTTATTTTATTGTAGAATCAGCTCTCGGTAGCGGGGCAGCAGGGCAGCCGTGCGGCGCATACGTATGGTCGCCATTCTATCCCTACCACCTTCGCCATCACTTCCCCTACCTTTTCATATCTTAAATCATTCTTGAGGCAGATTGAAGACTTGAGTGAAAAATTAAAGAAAATGTACTAAATAATTTCACCACAAACACTGATTTAATCAGTTTTAATGCGAAAAGATGCTGACGAAAGAAGAGAAGAGGAGGTCTGCACCAGGGGTCTTTCTGAAGTCCTTACCTCTTCAGTCTAGTTATGGATATGTTGAGTTGTGAGATAAAAGACCAGTCCCCCCTAGTGCAGACATTTTTCTGACGGCATTATGTTGTGTAGCAACATAAAAAGAGTGGAGGTGGAGAAGAAGTTGAAAGAATGGAGAAGGGCTTTGGAAGATAGATGGTTCAAGATAAATAGCAAGAAGACAAAATATATGAGCTTTAATTGTGACCAGGTTTCAGAAGTTAGACTGCAGGGACAGCAACTCAAAAAGGTGGATACATTTAGAAATCTAGGATCAGTGGTAGCCTGAGATGGTAAATTAGATGTTGAGATAAGTCATAGAGTGCAGTGTGGATGGAACAAGAGGGTATCAGACGTATTGCGTGATCAAAGAGCTATGGTGAAGGTCAAAGGTCAGGTTTTTTAAAACCACGGTAAGACCGACAATGATGTGTGGAGCTGAGACTTGGGTAGTAAAGGGAGCGCAGGAGAAGTAGGATGTGGCAGAAGTGAGAATGCTGAAATGGATTAGTCTTACAATAATGAAGGCTGTAGTACTAGGGTGTTGTACCGTGTTAGCCATTATGAATGTAGTGAGAAGTCAAGCAAAATGACACCTTTTATTGGCTAACTAAAAAGATTACAATATGCAAGCTTTTGAGGCAACTCAGGCACCTTCTTCAGGCGAGATGTAATACAGAAACTGGAGTTCCCTGTGTTTATATACACACTAGGACAGGTGCAGTATGGGAAAACCTTTAAGTGAGACATCTTAGATGTAAAAAATTAATAGACCTCTTCAGTTAATGAAGACTGTAAAGCAGGTATTGAGTGTCTTAAGAATTAAGGTGAAGGTTAAAGGTAAGGAATTTAAGACATTGGCTAGACCACCAATAATGTATGGAGCTCCAGAGATCAAATTAGATGTGATAGAAATGAGAATGTGGAGCTATAAAAATGGGCAGAATAAGAAATGAGACAATCAGAGGCCTAACAAAAGTGGGACAGAAATCTAAGAAGGTACAGGAAGATAGGCTGAAGTGGTATCGATGTGCAAGGGAAGGGAAAGCGAGGGACGCCAAAGCAGAGGTGGATGGATACGGTAAAAAGATCTGAAGGAAAAGGGTGTGACTGGGGAGGAGAGGCAGGACAGTGCTGTATGGAGAAGGTTAATTAGGCACATCGACCCCACATAGAAGTGGAGAAAGACGAAGGAGAAGAAGCAGAATAAGACAGTTTTGGGTTGTTTTTCATGGTTTAATAACCCTTGTAAGGCTTTTTTTTGCGTACCTCTTATGGTCAACTGCTTATTTTGAGGTCTGCTCAAGCTGTTAGCCTACAGTTGGTTTCTGAAACATGCTGGTCAAGAGTGAATGTCTTCCAGGTTGGTCTGTGAAGTTTCTGGCCTGCCTTTGGTGAAGCCTCATCTCATCTGCCATGTTTGGAACTCCATGTCATAACAGGTCATAACATCTTTAACCAGAGCTTTAACCGCATGGTATTTAGGTGTATTATTTCTTTCACTACTTCTTTCACTACTTGTGAAGTATTTTGTTTTACATTTGTGAATTATAGGTACTGCGCAAAGAAAGATATTAGTATTTTATTTTGAAATAATTCCACAAGGTTGGTTCGATTACATTTGGCAAAAATGTATGAAAAAATATGTGACCACCAAATGATGTGTAAAAAATGGTTATTTGCTATCAGTCCAGTGAGTCAAAAGGTTAGACTAAGTAGGTTAAAATAGAAAATACGGCCAAAGTAAAAAACAGAGCTGAAAGGACGTGACATCATTCATCACAGATAAAGTTCATTCTCTTTATCTTTATCGCTCTAATCTGCTTTGTTGTATTCAGAGTCTGCATTAGACACAAGAACACAAATCAATTTATGTTCTATGAGGAGTCTAAAGAGGTCTTTAGATAGTTTGGATTAGTATGGCTGTGGTGGGCTGGCGCCCTGCCTGGGGTTTGTTTCCTGCCTTGCACCCTGTGTTGGCTGGGATTGGCTCCGGCAGACCCCTGTGACCCTGTAGTTAGGATATAGATAGATAGATAGATAGATAGATAGATAGATAGATAGATAGATAGATAGATAGATAGATAGATAGATAGATAGATAGATAGATAGATAGACTGTGGTGGGCTGGCGCCCTGCCCGGAGTTTGTCTCCTGCCTTGATCCCTGTGTTGGCTTGGATCGGCTCCAGTAGACCCCCGTGACCCTGTAATTAGGATATAGTGGGTTGGATAATGGATGGATGGATGGATTAGTATGGTGGTGTGTGATTAGATATCTCAAATAACCTTATTTATTTATTTATTTGTTTATTTATTTCTCTCAGTGGACTACTCCAACTTCTGACGTACTTCATCTCCTTCACACAAACTGCTAACTGAACACCAAATGTTATTTTACAGTCTTATGACCGACACTAGAGCTCATAATATTTCTCAGGTATCTCAATATAGCATAGCAGCATTAGGCGTAGCCAATTACTGGTAGCATCTTGGCACACTTCTGATACACAATGAAAATAAAGCCAAATCACTTTAAATAACCACACTTTCCAAAATTCTTTCCTGTTTATTTCTTCTATTTAAGACATATGTGCTTCAGCCTCTGACAATGTGACAACTGTAATAAAATAATTAAGAAAGCAAAGATCACTTTTATTTTTCCTGTGCCATCCGTCAGAATATTTTTGAAGGCTTAATGCAGTTTTGGGCTTAGTCTGTGTAATGCAGCAGAACGTTTTAAAATTTTTGACTAGGGTTTGATTGTGTTAACCATGAATGGGTAAAGCAGGTGAGTGGTGTGATGGATGGCCAGGACGCCCAATATTTGGAAGGATGGGGGAAGACAGCTAATTTGGGATGCTGCCTCCCCCAGGACACTAGGTGGCGGCTTCCCTGCAGCTTAGCAGTGCCCCAGATTCCTGCACGGCACTATGGGATCTGGAGTTCGGCTTCACAGCTCTGCTGGGTACCGTGGGTGCCGCCAGAAGAGGCTGCAGGGAGACGAGGGGATTTTTACCTTCCGTATAGCCCACGGGGACGGAAACCCTGAACTACTTCCGAGCTGAAGAAGAAACACAACTTCTCCAGCTGACCCGGAAGTGTGAGAATGTCACATGAACAGAAGAACCAAAGCAGTTCAGGGTCAAGAACTATATAAAGAACTGTTAGAAACCCAGCAAATGAGCCGCAGTTGGGAGGTAGTAGGACAGAGCTTGCTGGGAGGAGTGGAGGAGAGATTTGTGTGCTTTATTGTATTGCTGTTGCTGTTATTATTATTATTATTATTATTATTGTTACTTGCCTGTTTATGGTGGCGGACGTGCTTATTGGCATGGAAAACAAGAAGACAATAATTGAATACCTTCTTGGTGATTTTACCCTGTGTTCAGTGTTGGGTTGAAAGGGGCAACAGCGACCCCTAGCGTCATACAGTGGTTTGTTGGTATTTGTCTGGGCACAGGGTCTCTTTATTGAGTGTGGCCATGATGGTCTTTAACGTTACGTTTGTCAATATGAATGTGCTTCCATACCGTTATACATCTTAGGACAGAAATGCCTCCACCTCACGACACATTGGCCATTTAATAAAACTGTTATTAACAAATTATTATTTAATTATTACACCCTGCGGAAGGCTGGCACCCTGCCCGGTGTTTGTTTCCTGCCTTGCGCCCTGTGTTGCCTGGGATTGGCTACAGCAGACGCACGTGACCCTGTAGTTAGGATATAGCGGGTTGGATAATGGATGGATGGATTTAATTATTAAAAATTATGCATATTCTGTTAAATTTCAACCCAAATATTACAAGCGTATTTTTTTTTACATTTCAAAATAATTATAATAATAATAATTCTTTGCATTTATATAGCGCTTTTCTCACTACTCAAAGCACTCAGCAATTGCAGGTTAAGGGCCTTGCTGAAGGGCCCAACAGAGCAGAGTCTCTTTTTGGCATTTACGGGATTCGAACCGGCAACCTTCCGATTGCCAGTGCAGATCCCTAGCCTCAGAGCCACCACTCTGCCTAAGCCAAATGCAAAAGATTATCAGTGTGTAGTTTACTTCCAAATGCATGAAAATATCCTTTAACAGATTTTGGCAGAACTTACCTCGCACCATCCAGAAAATTCAGTTCACATTCAGGCTCCCATTCAACCATTCAGTCTTTCTTGGTACACCATTTACTAAAACAATGCCTTCTCCCAGCCACAGTGTAATGGGTAAATAATTTAAATTCTTAGACATTGCATAGCATGTGTGCTATCAGACAATTTTTGAGGTATCCGATCCTTTTAAAACTGGTGCAATGTATCTTCTTTATGGGCTTCATTTGACGTCAAAGGTGTTTGTCTAATCAAATCTGTGACAAAAACATTGAATTGATAACACAGGCCATCTGGGGGCCCCCTTCAGCCACCAGGGCCCAGGACCAATATTCCTATTCGTCCCCCCACATGCATGAGGTCCTGTGTTCCTTATAGAGCACTCTGTGTTTTCCTCTAGGGGGCGCTATCTCCCTTGTTGGAATAAGTTCATTTGCAATTGCGCCGTCTTAAGTAACCCGAAACTATATAGATATAATATTAATGAGGTGATATCCTTCCCATAGTGATACGGCGGTAACAAATAACATAAGAGAAAATAACAGCTTTCTTTAATTATGATTTACATGGCATAACAGATGAAAGGAAGCCAATGGCAAGACAATTACCGAAGTGGGAGTTTGATGTGTGCAGTCTGCGCTGGAAGGATTTTCACGATCAGATGACGTTATCTCCCATCCGTCAGTCAGCTTCCCAGGTGTGTCGGGCAATGTTCCAAGGCTTTATACTCTTTCTCCATTTACACGCCCTTACTTAGGTAAATCATGCCATTCCATACAAGGCATAGAGAGGATACAATGTCATGCTGACTCTAACACACACAAATAGTGCACATTGCCCATTTGTCTTTGTCTATCTTGTCCTATGCTTGGCCTAGCAGTTCTAAATGCTGAGCCCCTTTGTACTAAATCTGGCTCAGCTGTGCATGTAGAAAGAAAAGAAAAACAGATTTAAAATATTTGTACAGAGCACAGTGACTTATTAAACCTGTAAACTAATTACACTCGGGTCTAGTGAGTGTACCTCTGCATGGTATCAAATTTCCAACCAAATTCTTTTTTCACGTGTAGATCCTGGTTGGTGGAATGAGCAGCCCACCTCCATTCGAAATTCTGACTCCCTCAATGTATTTAAGAAACATTTGAAGGCTCTCTTGTTTGGTGAATTTCTGTCTCACTGCGGTGTTTGTAACCAGCTTGTATTTTGTTCAGAGCTCTTCACTCGTGATGTGTACCCTTGTCCTACCACGCTTGTTCCCAAACAGTTCCCCACATTGATGTTTGACCTTTTTATATGAAAGCATCTGTTAGCTAATAAATGTAAATGTACACGTAAACTTCAATTCGTGCAGAAAAGTTGATTCAGGAAGGCCCATCATGATACGCTTTCTCAGTCATCTTCTCTCCAATGTCTTTGTTTTATTTTGTCCATTTTAACCTTTTCTTTTTATTTGTCAGTTTCAGAAATTGCTCTGCCTGTAAGGCCAACATCCTAGAGATGACACAGGAAATTTGACACACTTTGTTGTATTCAGAGCTGGCATTAGACATAAGAACGTGAATCAATTTCTTATTTTCAATGAGGAGTTTAAAGAGGTGTTTAGATAGTTACGATTGGTATCGTTCATCCCGGCCAATACCCCCACGCTGCCAGGTGAAGCCCTTCTTGCAACATGGAGGTTCCCCGAGTTCCAGCAGGGCATCATGGACAGTGGGGTTTTACATCACAGCCCTGCTGGTTACCATGGGGGCCTCCAGGGGACGCTGCAGGGACTGCTACTTTCCCTATAACCCGGAAGTACTTCCCAGTCATGGGAGTGGAAGAAATGATGTACTTCCGGGATAAAGAAAAGAAGAGTTTTGATCTGACCTGTGCTAGGAAGTCACATGGACTGAGGGACCGAGGCATTTCCAGGTCAGGGACTATAAAAGGACTCTGGGAGATCCCAGCGTGGAGCCGGAGTTGGGAGGAAGGGTGACTGAGCTGCTGGGAGTGGAGGATTGTGCATTGTGATTGATTATTGGAGTACTGTGGAGTGGAGGGTGCTTTCTGCACATTATTGTAACAATAAATAACATTATTGGACTTTTACCTGGTGTCTGACATGTTGTCTGAGGGTTCAAGGAGATGATAACGCCTCTATATATTCCACAGCATTTAAAAAAGAAGGCAAACTGATCACCTGTAAGGTGTTTGCTTCTCCAAATACACACTCTGATGTCCTATTCCTGTTATGCAGGTGTCCGTCTGGGCCTTCCTTTTCTTCTTCTTCTATCCTGGCCATATCCAGTGCACCCTCTTCTCTCAAGACAGTGATAGACACCTTTGTGTGAAATCTTCACTTACCTAGAAGTCTGTCTCGTGGAGTAGCCTTCATTCTGCAAAAAAACACACGAAAAAATAACTGACTTGTTTTTTGAAAAAGCTGTTTCACTTTGGCCATTTTTGAACCTAGAATTGAACTTTAGGAATGCCAGAACCTTACAACCCAAGTGAACAGAATAACAGGTGTCAGCGGTGGTAATGCACTTATAAAAGTCACTCAGACAGTCATCGTCCAGCCCGCTATATCCTAACACAGGGTCACGGGGGTCTGCTGGAGCCAGTCCCAGCCAGCACAGGGCGCAAGGCAAGAACAAATCATGGGCATGGCGCCAGCCCACTGCAGGGCATACACACACCCAAGCACACACTAGGGGCAATTTAGGATCGGCAATGTACCTAACCTGCATGTTTTTGGACTGTGGGAGGAAACCGGAGTAGACACAGGGAGAACATGCAAACTCCACGCAGGGAGGACCCGGGAAGCGAACCCAGGTCTCCTAACTGCAAGGCAGCCGCGCTACCACTGCGCCAACCAGCATGTAAACGTGACTAACTAAGTCAGTTGACCATCAGGACGCTGAAAGAATGGTACATGAAAATGGGGCTTTGAAATCCGATGTGAATAAAAAAATGAAAATCAGACATTGCAAACAGCAATAGCCATTAGAAATACCAGCCTTGGCTATATTATTAGATCAATTTCATGCGATCTTGATGAGAAGTGTATCAATTTCTGTCAAAAATATGAACATTTCTGGGTGTGTCCAAACATTTGACCAGGTAGTGTATATGTTATCAATCTGTTAACTATAGTCATGTTATTTTATCATACAATTTCAAATTGTGCCTTTTGTTATCTATTCTTGCGTCTGGGTGACCTCTTGTGGACAAAATGGAAATGGAAAATATTTTGTTGTGCCCAGCCATTCATTCACTCGTTCACTGTAGTCAAATGAGGAATCGCAATGCTAGGGCACCAACCCAGTCATCTCCGTTTACTTCTAAAAGAAATGAGAGTTAAATACAAGCGCTCAGCGGCAAGGAGGGAGTGAAAAATAAATTTAAACAATAAGTAGGCAATCTGGGCTTCAGGCCTCTCATACTTGTTGGTGGATCATGCAGGAGCTCCACCCAGTGCTGTCCTCAGTTCACAGACTTACGCCTCCTTCAGTTGACCCCGCGACTTACAGGTGGGAGACAAGAAGGGGAGGGGTCAGGTGCCCTCACTTGGCTGTGGAAGGAATTGGAGAGGGCATGACTAGTGCCCTCTCTCAACCCAGGGTGGTATCACATACCTTAGAGGAGCCCTGAGGGTCATCCACAGATGTGCAAGCTTGACACTACATAATGCAACTTAGCAGAGTTTGAATTTCAGAGTGGAATTGTAGGAACCACACATTTGACTTAAAAATCAGGCCATGTTGAAAACACTCGGCAGTGCTCTCCCCTCGACTTTCTCGTATACTCAGATATGGGGATGGATATTTGAGGAGTAAACTGCAAGACAAGGATTATATTTTTATATTATGTACATTAAAGAACCATCAACAACAAATCAAATCAAATTAGTAATATATTGAACTATTATTATAAAAGTGAAGTTGAATAAATCGGACTCTGCAGCTGCATGAATAAAAAAGTACCACTTCCAGTTAGCAGAAATAGCCAAAAATTGATATAAATCTATTGTGATATGTGGCCGGCTTTTCATTCCGGCCAATACCCCCAGGCCGCCAGGTGGAGCTTTCCCTGCAGCATGGACGTGCCCCGAGTTCCAGCAGGGACTCATGGACTATGTAGTTTTTACACACAGCCCTGCTGGATGCCTTGGGGACCACCAGGAGTCGCTGTAGGGAAGACCGTAGACTCTTATATGCCCTATAACCCGGAAGTACGTCATAATCCCAGGACAGGAGGAAACGGTGTGCTTCCGGATTGAAGAAAAGGACTGTTTACCCTGACCCAGGAGGAATAAGGACTTGTGGGTTGTGCCAGGAACCACTTCCGGGTCAGGGACTATAAAATGACTGTGGGAAGCCCAGTACGCTGAGCTGAGCTGGGAGGTAGGGTGGCGACGTGTCTGGGAGTGGAGGATTGTGTATTGATTATTGATTTATATATGAGTGTTGTGGAGTATAGGGTGCTTGGTGCACATATTTGTCTAAATAAAAGTAATATTTGGAGTTTTATATAGTGTAAGACGTCTGATCCGAGGGTTCAAGGGGTCACGGAGACCTCAATCTTTCACACTATGTTTTGTACCTAATACTTGTAAGTAAAATTTGGTTGACCTAAGTGAAAGTGTACTCAAGTTATCAAGTTTACATGCACACATACACAGACGGACACACAGACATAATTCCAAAAATGTTTTTTTTTCGGACTAAAACGGTTTTAAACATTGGGATTCGTCAAAATCTCGAAATCGAATTTTTGGACGATTACAGTTCTATACCTACAAGAAAGTAAATCAGACTCAGGGAGGTCCAAAACATTGTGATTCATCAAAATCTCGAGGTTTAATTTTTGGACAATTACAATACTATACTTACAGGAAAATAAATCAGACTCAGGGAGGTCTAAAACATCGAGATTCATCAAAAGTAAAAAAAAAAACAGGAAACTCCATGTGGTATTTAAATGAACAATAGAAGGCTTCCATTAGGGAACAATGATAGGAACAATCATCTGTGGCCTGCAATCTTGACTTGTGTGTTTCTGTTGGATTAAAGTTTAATAGCTGATAGTGTGATTGTAATAAAAGCCCCATACAATACGCAGAATGTAACCGACAGGGCCACTGGTGTCCGTCCTTTCAATTTCTAACCTGACAATCTCATTCGGTGTTGCCGGAAGCCAGGGTCTGCCATGTAAATTCAGAGTGATCTACTGTATATTGAATTAACTTCACCTGTCATTCTTTGGAAAAGAAACTCCACACCTGCAATACAAGCCGCTGGAAATGAACCTCTGAATAAGACGTTTTGGATGGAGCGTCACTCAGTTGACACAGGAGCTGCTGAATGTGGGCAGCTGATTTCGGTTATCTGAAGGTTTTACCAATGTCACCAATGGATTTAGTTTTGCTTTTCAGCCTCATGATGCCTTCTTTGACTTTCATGGCACAGCTCTTGTCTTTATGTTGAACAATGGAGACTGTAGACTCTAAACGGTAGAAGCATGCCGAGGTATTACAGTATATGAAGCCATGAAACCCACCTGAGGAATTGCAAAAACCTGGGATGCCAATTGTCCCAAACATCATTGTGCCCTGAAATGGGGGGACCAGATAGAAAAAGTGTTGTGCAAATCCCCTTAAATAAAACTTTAATCACAATGTCTGAATTATTTGATTTGTAATTTTAGACTGTGAGGAAGATGGGCCAATCAAGAGAAACGAGTCTTTGTCCTAAACATTATGGAGGGCCCTCTATGTTTGTCACTCCACAGAATAAAAAACACCATGAAACACTTTTGCTTCCTTAATGCTTTTTTTATTTTGTCTCCTGTCCTGTGTAGTGGCACAATATGCCACCCACACCTGCTCAAAGTGCTCGATTCTGTAGTCACCTGAGGTACTGCAAGAAACGAGGAAGACTTGGAAACCTTTATGCAATGATATGTAAGAAGTGAGGCGGCTCAGGCCCCTTCTTCAGGGGCAGGTTCTTGGATACTGTAATCGGCTCAATAAAAGCCAATAAAAGGAGTCATTCTGCTTCACTTCTCATTGCATCCGTAATGGCTAAGACGGTACAACACCCTACTACTACAGACAATGAAAGAAAGAAAAGGTTTTATTAGAACCTGCCTGCTGCCTCGCAGTAAGGAGACCTGGGTTCACTTCCCGGGTCCTCCCTGTGTGGAGTTTGCATGTTCTCCCCGTGTCTGTGTGGGTTTCCTCGCACAGTCCAAAGACATGCAGGTTAGGTGCAATTGTCCCTAGTGTGTGCTTGGTGTGTGGGTGCCCTGCGGTGGGCTGGCACCCTGCCTGAGGATTTGTTCCTGCCTTGCACCCTGTGCTGGCTGGGATTGGCTCCAGCAGACCCCCATGACCCTGTGTTAGGATATAGCAGGTTGGATAATGGATGGATGGATAGAACCATGAACTATTATTTGATGTCAATTGTCTGTTGGCATGTTTTTGACATTTGAAATTTAATACTGAAAAAATAATTGTCGTCCCATGCTTTTCCTAACAACATTTTTTCTTCTTTTTTTTCTCTCTCCCTCTTTTTAAGTTGTATTGTGACATTTCCAGTTGTATGTTCCAAAATCTGAGGTGACTGCATCGCTCCATTCAGATGTCATACTGCCCTGCAACTTCTCTGTCATGAACACTAAACATGACCTCAAATTTGTAATTGTATCCCGGAGACAAAAAAGAAATCTGTTGGCAGAGTACATGGATGGAGAGGTGAAAACCAGCAGCACTGTCGATGAGCGAACTCCAGAAGTATAACGAATGCCTTGCTGCTCCTCCATAATGTTAGTGCTGGAGATGAAGGAGATTATGAATGTGAACTGCATGACGCACCACAGACTGAAAAGGGGAAAGTGTCGCTTATCATTACCGGTAACACGTCATTACAGAGGTATTATTTATTCATTATGTGTAAATGACCAGATAATAACCTACACAAGCACAATGTCATTTTTAAATCAAGTTTATCAACATAGTTTTATATTGCCAAAGGTAAATTCAGCAGTGTGCTCCCTGGAGGAAACTGAAATGGAAGGCAGAAACAAAACAAGCTTGGAAAAGAAGCCCAGCAGTGTTTTAGATTTGAATAAGCAAAACGAACTGTTGACACAGCGGATAAGTCTCGGAGGGTCACTGAGATTTTTCAAGTGTGTTTTAGTCCAGGGGCTGCTGTTTTCTTCTGTGACTGACGTGAATTTTTGAACTTTTAGAAACAATCACTAATAAATTCAAAGCTAAGGATTATTCAAGGAAAACTCAAAAGTAAAAATAACAATGAATCAGCATATCCTAAATTACGTGGTTTGATTAGCGACTGTAAGCTAGCCACAGTAGTGACTGTGAGTTTGTGCATACAGGCCATAAATTGTGTATTTTTGTGTTTAATCTATTGGTTTACATGTTCACACTATTGGTTTATGTGTATTTACTGGTTTCATTCATTTGAACAGTCTTGTTTTTGCATAGCTGCGGTGGGTTGGCACCCTGCCCGGGATTGGTTCCTGCCTTGTGCCCTGTGTTGGCTGGGATTGGCTCCAGCAGACCCCCGTGACCCTGTGTTCGGATTCAGCGGGTTGGAAAATGGATGGATGGATGGATGTTTTTGCATAGACTACGGCATATCCATCCATTATCCAACCCACTATATCCTAACTACAGGGTCACGGGGGTCTGCTGGAGCCAATCCCAGACAACACAGGGCGCAAGGCAGGAAACAAACCCCGGGCAGGGCGCCAGCCCACACACACACACACCAACCACACACTAGGGACAATTTAGAATCGCCAATGCACCTAACCTGCATGTCTTTGGACTTGTGGGAGGAAACCTACGCAGACACAGGGAGAACATGCAAACTCCATACAGGGAGGACCAGGGTAGCAGCGCTACCCACTGCGCCACTGTGCCGCCCAGACTACGGTATAGTGCTTTGTAAATATTTACTACTGGTTTGCATATAAACTTATATATCACTGCTTCAGCTGCCTTTTTATTTGAGAATGCACTGCATTGGTTGTACTTGTTACGCTAATCGGTTAATAAATTATATTGGTTTGCGTTCATAAACTCCTGGTTCGCTTACAAAGCGTTGGTTGTGTGCAGGGAGGGATTAGGACTCCGTGGTGTCCCTGAGCATCCATGATATTCACACAAGGAGACAGATCAAAAGTAATTTACTATCGAATAACTTTAAATTTACATTAAATTACTAATAAAACAATGCAATCAACCCGTATTAAAGGTAAACACGCCTTCAAATGACAAGACACGGGTTCTGGCGTCAGTGTTCTTAAATCGGATATATATCGAATAAGAAGCCATAAGGAATACATACTGTAAGAATGAGTAGCTAACTTCCTCGTTGGGTTTTTTAAAGGTTTAGTGACACCTACCGTTAACAGTAATAATTACCACCAAGCCCTTTCACAGACTATTTACCAAAAAAAACAAAAAAAAAAAAGAAAACGTTCAACTCTTCTTCTAATTTTTAACTCCATAGCAGTTCCTCTTCCCTGTCTTGAAATCGTCAGTGCCAGGCTTTCTTTTTATGCCCCAACCCCAATGCCACTGAAGATCACGTGAACAGCTTAAGAAGTTTGCTCACAAACCGGTAGAGTCACATGACGCATACACGAGGGGCTGCGACTTAAAACCAGTTACATTTACACGAAACTGCCATAATACACACAATAAACCAGTAGAAGACTCGCATGTAATCGAGCGATATATAAAACCAAACGAGTATATAATACCCCCGTGAGTCTCACGTAAGACGTGCATGGACCCCCATATACCTGTAGTGCATACACAAAACCATCGCTTTGGAAGAAGAGCAGCAGGAAACGAACGCGTCAATCTCGTTCATGCGCACACCCGATAGCATTAGAGCGCAACCCGACGCTGTTCAATCACAAACCAGTAACAACTGCACGACAGCCAGTGATGTACAAGCGCAAATCAACAGGATTCGTATGCAGACCAGTAGTATACGTTTAAACACCGATATAATTTGTACGCAAACTGACATTATACGGATACAAACCAAAGCAGTTCATATGAATGAAACCAGCACTGCGGCTTAAGCATTGCTTTTAGTAGGCACCACCTAAGTCAATCATTTGTACTCTCTAGGGGTGAAACCTGTGCAGCTTTACATGGGTTTCCATTATAATGCCGTTGTGTCTGTCAAATCAAAAATCGTGGCGATCTTCCAAAGAGCGGGGGATAAAAATGTGGGACAGCAGAGCCAGAGACGTCACTGCTTGGCTTGTCACAGTTGGGTCACTTGCACTTCAGGGCCCCTTGACTTTTACTTATATTGTTTAAACATAATATCTTATACTGTAAAACAAAAACTATTCGTTTTTAGTGACCATCCATCCATCCATTATCCAACCCGCTATACTGTATCCTAACTACAGGGTCACGGGGGTCTGCTGGAGCCAATCCCAGCCAACACAGGAGGCAAGGCAGGAAACAAACACAGGGCAAGGCGCCAGCCCACCGCAGTAAACATAATATCTTATACTGTAAAACAAGAACTATTCGTTTTTAGTGTGGTGGGGTGAATTAGATGCTTATTACAATAACATCCGTTTAGCTAGCCAGCCAATTTAAAGAAACCAATTATAGTAATTAATTGACTAAGAATTAAACAAGAAACTTTGCTGAACGAGGGAATACCTCTTCTGGAGGAAGCAGGAAGTGTTTTTGTTTTTCTTTCTTTTTGAATTGTGCTGTTTGGCCGCTGACAGTCGACTACTTATTATTAACTTCAAAGCGCTCAGTATTATTACGGCAGCGATACACCTTCTCTGTATTGGATGAAACAAAAAATACCCCACTAACTTTCCCCTTGGACTGGGGATCGCCCTGGAGGCAGCGAGGTCTGCACGGGACGCGAATGGCAGCTGCTTCTTTAAGGACAGTTGAAAATGTGCAAGATACTTTGGCTGACATTTTCTTTCATCACCGGTAAGTAGCAGATACAGAATTTGATATCGAAGACGGTATAGTCTAATTTAAATATTAATGATTAATCGAATAAGTTATAAAACATGGTAAATGGTTCAGTAATTAATTCCAGTGAAGGAATGCAACGAGGTAAACTTAACGAGACGCTGAAACATTCGATCGCTTTTTCAAGCTCCATATCAGTATAAAATAAATAATAAAATCATTGATAGGTTAGAGGTTGGGGACGTGTACTGATACAGAGCATTGCCGCACCCTTCACAAGACGAACCACCTCAGGACTCCAGATCAGGTCCCGAGCGTAGCCATTGAATGGAATGTGTGTGTGTATATATATATATATATATATATATATATGTATATGTATATGTATGTATATGTATAAGGTTGGGAATCGATTAAATAAATAAGTAATTAATCGCATAAATTTATGTAATTCTTTGCGGCTAATCGCGTCTAACACTAACACATGTAATTATAAAATGAATGCATAAATCACAAAGTAAGTACACGGTGCATCACAAAATTAATGTAGAATCAACAGAAAGGAATTAAGAAAGCATGACCTTGAACCTGAACTTTTAAGAAAACAGTACTTGAGGAAGTACAACCTGAATTTGACTGTCTTTGACTGCCAAGCTTAAAAAGAAGGCAATAATAAAATGAGGCCAATGTATTAATTCTTAAATTGGCCGCATATGAGCCACAGACATGTCAATATGAAACTGTAATGACTGTTGACTCTGAATGCACTACTAAAGATTGATTTAATTAAAAGAATAAACATCTCTTAAATGGGAATACATTAAAAGGTATGTTAGAACTCCGCAAATCCTATCCTCAGTTGTTCATCACCATCAACGATTGAAAATTCTACTCTACACAAGTGTTGTTTTTCTGCGAAAGGCAATCTCCGAGCTGCTGTTTTTTTGTTTTTTTGTTTGTTTATTTGTTTGTTTGTTTGTTTTTGGCCACCTCCTTTCCCACCCCTTCGGACAGTTTAGCACGTCTAAGAGATTTAATGCTTTTGTGCTTGATCGAATGGTGGCATGTCTTGACATTTTTTTTTAATTTAGTAAAAGTGTGCGATCACAAGAAAACAGTTGAAAATTACTCACGCCTTTGCCTCGGGCACGCATAAAGTTCTCCGTAGCTGCTGTCTCACTTAAACACTGACACTTTGCTTTATTAGGGTGGTGATGTTGTGTTCTTTGCCTAAGTTAGATAAGATACTGCAAACTGGAGTAATGGCTTAGAGATTATCATTACATTTCTATTTCGAGAAATGTTGTCATTATAGGGCAGTCAGCATGTAAGCTACCTGGCAGACTGGCGAGTTAAATACCGAGCTACTAGAGACTGACTTTGGTTTTAGTGCCACTCACAGTTAACTTATTTAGCATGTAGGTGGTATGACATTGAATCGACCTTCATACAGAAACGTGAAATTAAAAAAAAACAAAAAAAAACGAGAGAGCGTAACTTTTACCTTTGCAGCTTTTCTCTAGCATCGCACCAGGACTGCCGTAACCACCCGCACCCCCCTTCCAAAGACTCCTCTACACCTTTGTTAGCATATAAATAAAGAAAATGAACACCAGCGCTACATGTTGACATGCGGCATATCATTGTGATCCGGGTAATAGGATATTTGAAACCTTTAAATCACAATTTTGTTTCATAACGTTTTTAAAGGTAGTATGCGAATACGGCACTAGATGTGTATGTAATAATTTAGGTACACACTTAATTTTTTTTTTTTTGTATTATTATTTCGTAATGTAAAAAAAAAAAAAATACATGAAAAGGCCTGCCAGACCAAAGCGACCGCCTTGTTCCCGGCCCGGGATGCAACAACGATGTTTAAGAGGCACATTAATCTGAAAATGTAACGTGTATAGCGTACCCAGGCCTAATATATATACTGTGTGTGTGTGTGTGTATATGTGTGTATATATATATATATATATATATATATATATATATATATATATATATATATATATATATATATGTATATATGTGTATGTATGTGTGTTGATGTATGAATATGATTATGGGGTGCCAAACAGGCAATTACAACGATTTTCGGAATATACAAAGTAATTGCTGAATATATAAAGTCAGCGTTAAAATATATAAAATCATTCCCGAATATATAAAGTCAGCGTTAGAATATCTAAAGTAATTCCTGATTATATAAAGTCAGAGAATATATAAAGTTGTTCCTGAATATATAAGTCAGATTATATTGATATTGATTGAAACGACTCAGGCACATTTTTAGTAAACTCAATGAGTTTACAACGTAATGAAATAAGTTAACAAAAATTTCTTCAGAACAATATATATAAAAAAACACTGTTCAGTTAATGTATTCATTATGATGTATGTGCCCGGCATTTTGAACACTGTATTTATTTATTCTTTTTGTATGTGCATTTTTGGACGAACCTCACAATTCCCGATCGGCTCTGAGTGGCTTCTGTCGAAGTTTACCTTTCGCTATACGAGAAAAATGACCAGCACCGAAATTAGAGAATATTTGATGGAACTAGACCTTTTTATTTGTGAATTCTCCTAACTTTATATTTGCGAGAATGATTTTGTATATTCCGACGCTGACTTTATATATTCAGGCTTTGACGTTATATATAATCAGAAATTACTTTATACTGTATATTCTGACACTGACTTTATATATTTAAGTTTTGACTTTATTTATTCGGGAATGACTTACATGTTCCGACGCTGACTTTATATAATCAGGCTTTGACGTTATATATTCAGGACACTGACTTTTTATATTCAGAAGATCATTCCTGTTTGGCACCCCATAAATATGTATATGTTGCAAATGGGAGGTTTTTCATGAGCTTTGTTTATTCTAAACCATATTTATTTTATTTGTAAAGATTACAAAGCGCTACATTACCCGAGGTGAGTATGACGGCTGCACCGATCGACGATGCTGACCCACTTTGGGTTCGAATCTCGCGGTGGCTGGTAGTCTGCATGGACTTGTTTGCACGTTCTGTCCATGTCGATACAGAACTCCTTCTGGATCTCCAGATGACTGTCGTCCCTAAATTACACCCATTTAGGACTGCCAACTCCCTCTGGAAACGAGGACATTTGGGTCGAAAATTGAGGACTTTTGAGGACGCCTTTCCCTATGATGCCATAATACGCCTTTATACTGTCATATGTTTGTTTTTTTTTAATGATATAAACTTTTAGTAGAAGTTTATTACTATAATTTTCAGATGATGGCCACAATCACAGCCACTGGCAAACTAATAACCCATTAAATATTTTGAATATGTTAAGCCTCCTAAATTAACAGACTTCATGCCTTCCGTTCTTATTTGAATATAGCTTAACTGTCGTAAGCCTGTAAAAAATGATACACATGGTAAATTCACTTGTAGTAAAATAAAAATATTTTAACTCTTTTCAGTTTACTTTATTTGCATTTATTTTTATTCTTTTAATATTTTTCCACTGAAGGCATTTTTCTCAGTAAATCTCGGTTCATGGATAAATAAGAATAGAGATCTTTACACAGCCTGCTACTGAAATTAAATCGTGCGGGAGCATCGGCCGCTTAATTGAATCTGTTCTGCCCTTTCGAAAAAAAGGAGATTTGTTATTCAAGTAGTCTGTGAACTCGCACTTTCTTCTCGGCATATCGAGTATTCCTGAATTTATGTAAATGAAAGAATTATGAAAATATTATTAAATGACTTGAAGATTTGACTTATTACTTGATCAACTGATAACTAAAAAGTATATGACAGAACAAATGTGTGCTTTTTTAATTAACTGAAATATTAATAGCGGGTTGGATAATGGATGGATAGTTGACTAATTTACAATTATAAATCCATTTTCGAACAACAGGTGGTAATAATATTTTCCATTAAAATATTATAAAGCAGTACTCACTCGCACTTAAACACGACGGACTGTACCTGGATGTTTGAAATTTCTTGTTTAATTAAGCAGCTGAATGAAGAATCGAAAATAAGATCTTGCATAGAAAACGTGAAATTGTAATTTCGATTTTGAATCAATTCACATAGTCACGGTGAATTAGGATTACAAATAATTAACGAAAAGAACAACATTTATAATGAACTGTCAACTCGCTAAGAAGATAAAGATGAATTCCAAAGGTGAATTGAAAAAGCCAAGTTGGACAGACATCACTATTCTCATTAATATCTGCGCTGTTTACTACTGGAATGGAACTGAAGATTCTAGGGGTGGGGGGAATGGGGGGACATGCGCACTACTTCAGCACATGCTGATTGGCTTTCAAATTTTACCAATGATAAGGATATGGAGATTTTCAAATTTTAGGAGCCAAAATTCAGAATTTTATAAATTCCTCCCGGACTGTCTGTGGCGCATTAAAAATGCGGACGTGTCCGGGAACATGAAGACAGTTGGCAGCCCAACTCCCATTGTGTGTTTGGTGGGGGAGAGGGGGCGGGGTGAGGGAGCCCCAAACAATGGCGGCTACTCCAGAGTTGGGTCCTGTATATGAGAACAAACAGAGGTTATTTATTTAATCGATTAAGCCATAGGAAAGTCACAATATGTAACAGCTGGATGCAGCTAATGTTCATATTGGAAATATTAGGCCAATGGAAGTTTATTTTATACCATTGCTAGGGGTGTGGGGAATAATTTTCAACCCACCACAAAAGGTGTGAGCTACGTGTTTATTTATTTAATTATTTATGTATTTATTGTTTGTTCCTACGCTCTGTGAGGGGAAAAAGAAAAGAGTGAGCAGGTATGATTCAAGATTCCAGAGTTTATTTGTGTCACACACACAGTTAAGCAGGTACAATGTGCAGTATAAAGGAAATGCTGGTCTACTTCAAGATTGTGTGAACCAAAGCAAACATACAGTAGAATAAATAATACAAAAAGGAAAAAGATAATAAAATTAACTCAAATTAAGTTAAATTAGATTAAAGTCTGAAAAAGTATAAAGTGAGTGTGCAGTAAGTTACAGTGAGTGTGCTATGAGCGTTAGGTTTGAGTGTTTGTTCCTTATGGCCTGACAGTAAAGGCTCCTCTCGGTCTCCCAAGTCTTTGCCATTTGGCTGCTTAGCCGCTTGCTTGAGCTCAGCAGGCTGAACAGTCTGTTGCTGAGGTGGGTCGAGTCCATGATTATTTTAACTGTCCTGGTCCTGCAGCTCTTGTTGTAGATAACCTGCAGAGAGGGTAGTGCTGATCTGAAGATGCGCTCTGCTGAATGCCACCACTCTCTGCAGGGCTTCACGATCTCGGCCTTAGTGATTCCTAAACTGTGACATGCATCTCTTGTGTTAGGATGCTGTCCATGGCAGTGGTGTAAAAAGTTTTCAAAATAGGTGGGGAGATCATCAATGTCCTCAGTCACCTCAGGTGATAAAGACACCATCTTGTCTGAGTCTGTGTGTGCTGGGTCCTTTGATGTGCACACCCAGGTATCTGAAGCCACTCATCCTCTCTTAGCAAGAATTCCATTTATGCTGATGGGACTGTAGATCTGCTGCTCCTTCCACCTGAAATCCACCATGTGTTCCTTGGTCTTTCTAACATTCAGTTAGAGGTTATGAGCCTGACACCACACTGCCATGTTCTCTACTTGGTCCAGATAGGCCTCCTTGTCATTGTTGAAAATGAGGCCTAAAACCACTGTGTCATCAGCAAACTTACCAGTGGTATTGGAGCTGTGCTTGGCCACACCATCGTGTGTGTAAAGGGAGAGGACTCGGTATACGGCCTTGTGGAGCTCCTGTGTTCACGGTGATAGTGCTGGACAAGCAGCTCCCTGCTCTCACCACCTGAGGCCTGCCTGTTAGAAAATCTGGCACCCAGTCACAGAGGAAACACATTGCATGTTGTGACACGAGGGTGAACCAGGACAAAGTAGTCATTCTCGTTTTTTTTTTTACCTTATAGGATTTAAAAAAATATGTTTGTTTCTTTTTTATTTGTTTGTTTATCCTTGCAAAATTCTGAATTAGAGCACACCTCCGATAGTTAGTAGTAAGGTATTTGTATGGCAGTTCTAATTGTTAAGTAATGTCACTTAGTTGGCTAGATCACTACATCCTAGACTGGAATAGAGAAAACAAATTCCCTTTGCTACCTTTAAAAGTAATGACATATTTGTGTAATTATACCTTATAATAATAATAATAATAATAATAATAATAATAATAATAATAATAATAATAATAATGCATTTTATTTATATACCACCTTCCCCATGCTCAATGTGCGTTATTGCACTCATTGCCTTGGTTTTGTATGGATATCTCATAAACCAATCCTTTATTATTTTTTTTTTATCAACTAATATTTTTTTTCTCCCATTCCTTTTTACCAGTTTCACCCTTTGTTAGTTCTGTGTGTCTAAATATTATTTATTAGCTTTTACACTCATTTTACGTGATGGAAACTTCCATTTTTACTGCATGTGGAATTTCCTACTACAGAGATGTTGCCTTTCTAAGGGGAAAAAGTGAGTCACACCTGCATGTGTGGGTGCGGTCGTTCTAAATTGCCTCATTGGCTTCCTGCGGTGTGTGATTAAGGCGCACAGAGGTAGGTGTGTATATATATGGGTCGACACCGGAGAAAAGGGGGAATGTATTGATCGATCGATCGATGGAGGTGAAGTAAATCGAGGTTTAAGTAAATGAATGGCAGCTTAGAAGGAGGATCTGGCCACCTTGGATGAGGAGACATCATGAGCTGGGGCCCCACGTACGAGCATTTGGCCGATGCGCTCTAGGGGTTAGTTCTCCCCATAGAAAACTAGCGAGTGGGGTGAGCAGAGAGGTGTCCTCCCGTGGGATCTGAGGAGCAACTACGGGAGCGTGAAAGATCACGGGAGGAGAGCTGACCTCGACGGTCTGGCAGTGATGTTCGGAAGGAGGCCAAGACGGAGGTTAGCTGCAGGAGCTCGTGGCTGTTGGTCTCCGCCGGCTGCGAACAATGGGTGAGCTGGGGAGAGAGTGACGGAGGAGGGTCGGAGAAGAACGAGAGAGACTGCTTTTTAACTTCTACTGCATTTAACCTCAGATATGGATGACTGTTTTTATCCCCACTAGACACTGGTTTTAAGGATTTATTTATTGAACTTTGGACACTGCACTGTTCGTTTTGATTATTGTTTTAAATAAAAGCATTTTATCACTTTTTGAATATATTCCCTGGCTTCATGTAAGATTTGTCCCCATTTGTCAACTCATCTCGGTGACATTACTGACGGTGTTGGGTTCAGGGCTCCCATAATGATGATGGGAGTGTGAAGAGAACTCACATCATCACACAGCTGTCCTTATATGAAGGTGGATGATTTATTTGGTGAGGCCAGCAGGGGGTGCTTACCTTGTGGTGTGAATGTGGATCCCAATGCCCCAGTGCAATGATGAGGACACTGAGCTGTGAATATGGTACTGTCCTTTGGATGGGATGTAAAACTGAGGTCCTGACTCTCTGTGGCCATTAGAGATCCCTGGGCATCCTCCTTAAAGAGCAGGGTGTGCCGTGATGTCCAGGAAAAATTGCATATGAGAGGTTGGGAATCATACTTAAAGAAGTGGGAATTCAGGGTGTGGTGTGTGATGGGGGCAAAATTGGCTCAGACACAGGAAGCAGAAGGTGATGGTGTGAGGAACCTCATCAGAATTGGGTGATATTAAGAGTGGTGTCCAGCAGGGTTTAGTGCTAGGGGCCACTGCTATTTTTAAAAATATTTTTAAATGGTTTGGATAGGAATATAAGTAAAAATATTTAAGTATACAGATGATACCAAGCTAATTGGATTGGTAGATAATCAAGAATCCATTGAATCAACAAAGAGGGACTTGGACAGAATACAGGCTTGGGCTGATTTGTGGCAGATGAAGGTTAAGCTCAGTACATGCAAAATATTACATGTAGAAAGTAAAAATGTGAGGTTTGAATACACAAAATCGAGAGTACACTTTATGAGAAGGACTTTGTAGTCTTATTGAACTCAACACTATCAACTGGCAGACAGTGTTCAGAAGTCATTAAGAAAGTGAAGAGAATGTCAGGTTATATGGCGCCCTGATGTGTGGAGTACAAGTCACAGGAGGTTCTGCTCGAGCTTTATAACACACTGGTGGTGAGGCCTCATCTGGAGTCCTGTGTGCAGTTTTGGTCTGCAAGCTACAAAAAGGACATAGCAGCACTAGAAAAAAGTCCAGAGAGGAGCAACTAGGCAAATTACAAGGATGAGTTAGAAGGAAAGTTTAAAAGAGCTGAGCCTTTTCAGTTTAAGCAAAAGAAGATTAAGAGGTGACATGAATGAAGTGTATAAAATCATTAAGGGAATTAGTTCAGTGGATCACAACGGTGACTTTAAAATGAGTTCAACAAGAACACGGGGACACAGTTGGAAACTTGTTAAAGGGAAATTTCACACAAACATTAGGAAGTTTTCTTTGAGCAGAGACCCATAGACACATGGAATAAGTGACCAAGTAGTGTAGTAGACAGTAGGACTTTAGGAACCATCAAAACCCGACTTGATGTTATTTTAGAAGAATTACATGGACAGGACTGGCAGGCTTTGTTGGGCTGAATGGTCTGTTCTCCTTTAGGTTGTTCTCTTCTAATGCTCATGGCTTCAATCTCGAATACACTTTTCTCTAAATCCAACAATACAATTATGAATTTTAAAGTGCTTGATCGGGTCTCCACAATACCGTCTCTTCTCCATACTTAGTGGTGGTGATTCCTTTAGCATGTCAGATATGCTTTTTGTTCATCTTGGGATGTCTTTGGTTCCTTTTTACTATTTTTGGAGCTGCTCCATCTGTGGTGATCAGAGCCACACACAGGACTCCATTATTAATTTACGGCACAACATGTAACGGACATGATAATCAGGAGAAGCTGTTCCTCCAGATATTGTTTGTGAAGTATTAGATTTATTTATTTAAGATTTGAGTCTGCACATATTTCTATCTGAATTTCCTTCTTGTAACCTTGCCCAAGGACCAGAAGACACCTCACAAAATGGCCAAGTTGGTGTTGCTGTTCATCCAGACAGATATTGGATGTGAATCACTGACTGTGTTTGGGCTTGCTACACGAGTTCAAATGTGCAGAGTACTCTGCATTTTCCATTTCCCATGGCATTTCCATTTTCCAAAGCCATGATCACCCATCTGTTATTAGCCAAATCTCAAAACCTCCTTATTCTTCAGTGATTTCAGTTTTTTTTTCTCTTCTCTTTCATTTTTTTCTAGTTACCTTGGGTGAGTTCCAGGTCTCTCCTCCATTTTTAGAGGTGAACACAGTCGTCAATTCCGAAGTGCGGCTCCCTTGCGAGTTCTCTTTGGTAAAACTTAATCATGGGCTGAAATACTTGCTTCTTACCTGGAAGGTCAAAGATGTAGAGCTGGCACAGGTGAAGTATGGCAAAGTGACATCCAGTGACAAAGTAGCACTCTTTGAAAATGAGATTCACAAAGGAAATGGATCCTTACTTTTGAGGAATATCAACATTCAGGATGAAGGGGACTATGTGTGTGAAGTTTACGAGGCTCCGAGATCTGGGACTTGTACAGTTCGGCTTAAAGTTACAGGTAAGAACCGACTCCAGCTGTTCCATCAGGGCAAGGAGAGTAGAGAGAGAGTGCATTCAAGATGGACGACAGAACTTCTTCATTCAATGGGCAGACACAATCTGGAAGAAATTATCTAATCATATACAGTATTTAAAGTGTACATTTTATTTTTATATCATTTATAGAAAGTTCTTTAAACATATAGTTTTCTCTTAAAAAGCTTTTATAATTCTTCGATGTCTGGAGACTGGATTTTTGAAGATAATAAGAAAAGAGTTGTAATACAGAAGTAAAAGCAAACAAAAAAAATAGTGAAATGGATACATATAGCAATGAGTTGACAGGCATTCTATTTTTATAACATCTAGCAGCCGTAAATCATTAAGTTCTAAATTTTGATTATTTGTTAAACATGTTTGTATTTTCAAAGGAATGTGTACAGTAAAGTATGAAACTGCAGATGTTGATATCATGATGTAATACACCAGAAAACAAAGGAACTCATTTGATGACTAAACTTTTAAATAGGTTGGGAGCATACGCTATCAGCACATTGCTGCATCCACCACACGACGAGCCACCCAGATTGGGACTCGAGTGCTACCATGCAACGGGTGACACCATAGTACCACACTGGAACACTGTGAGGTTTTTTGTGGTGGCTGGAGTGCCAATCCTGCCACCAACCCCCAAGTTTTCAGACCTGCTAATTAACGTCATACCCAAGACAAAGTAATTGCAGCTCAAGGGTCCAACGGAGTAGAGTCACTTCTGGCTTTTACAGGATTCGAACCAGCAACCTTCTGATCGCTGGCACAGATCCCTAGCCTCAGAGCCACAACTAGGGTTAACTAGAAGTGGTGAAGCAACTTAGTTACAGGGCAAAATAAGTCGCATAACATTCTTAAACCTCACAAAATCAATTCGAGATTGCAGCTGGGAAGAAACCCATCCTGGCAGCTGAGGCACAAGGATGTTGCCATCATTATAACATGTACATACTGATGTGACGAAAAGCAGGGAAGTGCACATGGACATGGTGAAAACCAGTAAACTCAACAAAGACAACAGCCAGGCACAGGGACTTAAACTCCAATTAATGTCAATAGGCACATATTCCCATTTAAGTTTTCTGAAATCTATTCGTACGACTTAAGGGTCTAACTCAACAAATACTCTCCTAATTCCCACAGTTTAAACTTTTCTCCTGCTTACCTGGCTGTACAAGGGTTTCAAGTCTATAAACAATACCTCACCTAGTGGCACAATCCAAAGACTGAAATTTAAGCTGGGTCAGTCTAGACAGCCACAATAGAATTTTAACATCAGACAATTACAGTTCAAGATCGAGAAATTGCTCTGCTTCAGCGCTATCAGTCAGGTAAGGACCAATAATTTCCTTTCAACAACAACATTTATTTCTATAGCACGTGCTTTACAAGATGAAGAAAGAAAAAAGGAAACAAATATTAAAATTTGGCAATACTAATTAACAAAGAATAAAGTAAGGGTCCTATGGACAGAAAAAAACAAAACAAACAAACAAAAAAAAAACTCCAGAAGGCTGGAGAAAAAAACAAAATCTGCAGGGGTTCCAAGGCCATGAGACCACCCAGCCCCCATTAAGCATTTTTCCTAACATAATTTTTTTTTCCTTTTTTCTTCATAAACCCAAAAGTCCTATTCCCTAAATCCTGAATGTTACATTCAGTGGTAGCCAACCTAGAAACAGATAAACAATAAAGACAGTTGTACTTTTTACCAAGAATGAGACCTGGCTGAAATTTAAAACTTAATTGTGCTATAAATCGCTGTAAGACAAACAGATTCCCATCACACCACTCCCAATTATCAATTTCAGGCAGCTTTGGGAAGCAGAGCTATCACATATTTTAGAAACTAATAAGAACTCCCAGAAACTGCAATAAACTATTAATGAGGTTTTTGCTGGCATCTGGAATGTAACAGAAATTAATGGACAAAAAAAACCAGCCTACGTTTCATTATGGTTCAAAGATTTAAAAATTGAAATGAGTTTGAGGGGATTTGGCAAAGGGTTGTTAGAACCAAGGGCACCATTTTATATTTTTGACTTCTAAAACTACCATACAAGATACAAGGACAAAATATTAAATAACCAATCAAATGAGTTACATGAACTGAATTGTCTGTCTTATTAATAACTGGCTTGTGTTTTTATGTCATAGCCTTGTCCTTTTCTAGTTACACCATGGTAGCCTGCTTTGAAACTTTCGTTTGGGGGAGGAGGGAAAGCATTAGAGTCATCAAAAATTTCAATCTCCGGTTTTCGATGGATCTCGACGTTTTAGGGTCCCCTGATACCAAAAACATCAATATCTCAATGATGGGTGTGTGTCTGTCTGTCTGTCACAGTTTTTCAAGGATGGTCTAGAGCTAAAACGGCTTGATGGAAAAATACCAAACTCAAAACGTAAGCCTGTTATGAGATAATGTTGTGTTGATTAGTTTTTGAGGCAAATCGTGCAATAGAAAGAGGCACTCTAGAGGAGCCCTCAAATACCGTAATTGTGCAATTAATTATGAATTCTTATTAATTTCTATCATAATGACCAATTTTATGATCGGAAAGATCAGCATCAGAGTGATAAATATTAGAGAATAGTTTGGGTAACTTGGTTCCTAGGGAGCAAAGCCTACTGATGCTCACATCCAAATTTTTTTTCAGCTCTTCCAAAAGTCTCCCTGAACCCACCTATGGCGGTGGGCAATATACCAACAACTTTGGAGTGCCGTGCAGAGGGCTTCTACCCTGGAAACATCTCCATAGATTGGGTTCAGGAATCAAGACCACTCTCATCCCAGGGGCCATTGCAGCTGCACAAGAATACAGATGGCACTTTTACAGCATGGATGGCCTACAACTACATACCTGAAAAAGTTGGGAAAAAGCTGTCCTGTGTGGTGAAACACGAGTCTCAGGAGAGAAGTCTTCCATTACAGATCTGTAGTAAGTGACCAATTGCATTTCAATATATGGATAGCACTTGAAATGGACACCCTTTGAGTCCATTTTAACCATTTGTAGCTGATCTGGCCTGTTACTAATTTAAGTGTTTCACCTCAAAAATTAATTTGTAACTGATTTGATGTTTAATTTTAATTGTTGTGACAGTTATGTTGTCGCAACACCATTTTGAACTGGGTTTTTTTGCTGTTAGCACATCCATGTTGTACTTGTTTTACATGGCCAAGGTGTTGTGCTTAACAATGACGTCTTTTGCCAGACATGTGACTGTCAACGTCACAATGTGTGACACGATATAAGATGGAGGCCTGATAATACAGTAACGGGCTCTAAGCTTTTGATTCAGTTCAATTGAATATTTAATGGTAATAGTGAGGGTCAAGGAAGCTAAACATTAATAGAAGAGAAAGAAAACAAATAGTAAAAAATAAGGTAAGACCAATCCAAAGGACAGAATCCTAGCACAGTCCTAAAAGGCCACAGGCTTTGAGCAATAAATAAGGGAAATGTAACAGTTACAAAAATAAAAAACTTGCAACATAAAATAAATGATTTCTTAATAAAGTAATTAAGATAAACTTCTGTAAATGTATTTGCTTAGGATACGTTGTTTTTTATTTCTGGAAAAATGTGTTTTTCAAAGAATTCTGAGGTTCTTGAACCTTGTATTTCTGATTCAAGTTCCACACTATGTGATCACATGCAATTTTGCGACTGTTACGTAATCTCACTAACTAGAAGTTTAAAGTCCCGTGTTTTACCACAAGACGTCTGTTTGATCGCACCCAGTGACTCACTGTGTATTACAGTAAGCAAGATGACTTTGTATGCTATAAGACAAATATGTATTGTGTCACCTTGGTAAAGTGCTCTGGGATCATAATTGTAAGAGCAGTCAGCTGTATGAAGTGTAGATTTTTTTTTGTTGTTTCTTTCTGATTGAATCAGGATATTCAAGTCTTCTCAGAATGAACACTTGAGCAAAAGAAATGGAGACAATTCAAGACACTTTGGAGGCTTACAAACATTCATCACAGTCATAAAACACATCACCAGCACCCATTAAGATAGCAAAGTCACTAATATCTTTATTCTTCACTTTATACAGCAAATGTTCTGATCAAAGGAAATACTTTTAGTTCTCTTTATTTTTTTACAAGTGAAAATGGGAGCACAGATCATTAAAAGCTTAATTTCATCGATGTAAGGTTCATTTTACTAGTGCTTCCTTTACTTTGGTTAATTTGATAAAAGTCTGTACTTGATACTACAGAACCTAACAGAACAAGATACATAGAACAGAAAGATATGGAAGAAGATGATCCACTGTGGCGACCCCTAACGGGAGCATCCAAATGAAGAGGAAGAACGCCACAGAACCTACAGCTCACTCACACATCCATATAGCCTTACATGTACAGTATGCACTGTATGAGTAGGGGTACCCAGTGCTGTCCACGGTGGTGGTGGCAACCAGCACTGCCTGGAAGACAAGCTACCATTTAAATTTTAGTATAAAACACAGCCTGTGGTCTTCCAATGTACGAATGGGAAATGTATGCTTAATTTGGCAGAGAGAGAGGTTCAGTGTTGTAGATTTGCATGCCTGATACACAAACACACAATCAGCTTTAAATATAGGATTAAATTTGATATAGTGTATTAATGGTCCACTGACTTCTAAAATTAATTAGTAAGGTATCATTTGCAGTTTTGCCATGATAATATTTACTCTTGTTGTCAAGATGCAATCACAAGTTGCTAGGGTGCTTTACCAGCAGTCATGCTTTTTTGACATCTGTAAACGCGACAGTATTTAAACTCTCCGTATGACTAGAGGATCATCCAAATTTCTAAAAACAAAATAATTTCTGTATTTTCTGACAGCTGTGCTGTCAAATTTGCCAAGTCAAATTTATTCTTTAAACCTTTTTTAAAATGTTTCAGAATTGATTGATTTTTGTATTCTAGAATGTTTAACTAGACACGTGTGTGTATATGTACAGGATGTAAAGGTTGTATGGTTCTGTATCTTTATGGTGTTGTACTATATTTCTAAATCAATGTAAGAACTCTGAGCTTCTCCTTTGTAAAACTCCTATCTTATATATATAAACGTCTATGCGTGGAAGTGTGTGTGTGTGTCTGTCTGTCTGTCTGTACGGCCTAGAAGTGCAAGGCTACACCATGAAGCTCAAAGAGCCGGGCCCCAAATTAATGAGTCAGAAGAAGAAAAAAGTACGAGGCTACAGCATGAAGTTGAAAGAAAGCAACTCCATCGCCAAAGTAAAACCACCGAGGAAAGACAAACAAGAGAAAATTGCTTAACCGTTTATAGACAAGGGGGACGAGCACGTCCACAAAACGAAACTGCTGACTCTACATTTCAATTTTTTTTCTGATGATTTCAATGGTTTCTAGGAGCCTGGGCTTTTTACAGCACGGGGCTTAGACAGCTAGTATAAGAATAAACTGTTAGCCAAGCAGGCCGTCTTAACTATTGGCACAGGAAGATGATATGAGCTGAGGTTGCCCCACATGTCTTTGGTCTAAACCTGACATGTCATTTTGCACCACAAACAATGCTGACTGTGATAGACCACTCAATATTACACCTACAGTTTGACTGACACAATTCCAATTTGGAATCGCCATTTACGCTGCACTGTCTTTGAGAATTTTAGGACACAGAGGGGCTTGCTCCATTTAGTTTGGCCCATAAGGCCTCCTCTGCCCAATGAAGAGACCTGACAGAGATTCTGAAGGCTGGCTGCTCCTTTCCAATCCCCTAAACTGATTGGCTGGGTTGTTGTGCAGCTCTCCTGTTCAGGAACATTCGATTGGCTTGATATCTGAATTCTATTTGATAAGAACAAGTGGTAACTAAAAATGAGCGGACTGTTTATGACCAGGGTAAATTCATTGATTATTCCCTTGTTCAATTGTGCATATTTTCTCTATTTTGTTTTGTGTTTGGGGTTTTTAAAGATTGGGGAATTTGAATTTCGTATTAAGTTTGTATTTTCAGTTTAATGTTGAACTAGTTTAATAATTTGTATGTATCTCCACACCACTTTATTGTTTTCTATTGGCCACCATCATTTTATTAATGACATAAACAGGACAAAATGGGGGTGAGCCCTCAAAAAGAAGCTACATATGCAGGTCAGGACTGATACTGGCCAACCCAGAAGATTCTCGCCCAGTCCAGCTTAATCCCAACTATAACAGCAGGCTTTATGCTGCAATAGGCCTAAAAAAGGGGGAGAACTGGCTTTATAGTTCCAAATCATATAGTAAATGTTCAAAACTAGAGCAAAATGCCTCACAAGAAACCTAGCAAAAATCCAAAAGGAAAAAAAATATTCTTTATACATTTAAAGTATATTTATTTAAACATAAATGAATAACAAAGGGTGTTCAAAAGTGCAAAAAGGAGTTGTTAAAAGGCAAGTTCCAATACAAGTTTCAGTAAACTCAGAGATCGAAAAACAAGTTCAGCCAAATTAGCCAATTTGACTATCAAAATGAAGAGAACTGACTGTAATATGGAATTGTTTTGTTTTCAATGGTGATGGTGGTATTATTATATTATTATTATTATTATTTACATTAATATAATGCTTTTCTCTCTACTCAAAGCGCTCACTTACTTCATGCTGTGTGCTGTACTTTGCTTTTGACCTAAAAATAACAGACTTATGAGTTTCATTGTTCTATAATTAACAATAACTCTAACTATATAACTATAAATATACATTTTTTGATGTTTGGGTTTTGGTGAAAGACCGGGCTGATTTTTGGGTTTAAACTTTAGCTTAACTTAACAAACTTGTCTCTTCTCCTGGTCT
>NC_041405.2:8197484-8202484 GCF_900747795.2 Erpetoichthys calabaricus | reverse complement strand
ACCAGGGCGGCCGTGGGCAGATGCGTATGGTGTATTCACTCCATGTTATCGTGCATTGCGCTGTCAGTGGTATTTTGATAAAAGAATTTGAACAACATATAAGAAGCGTATAAATTATTAAACAGTAAAACATTAACATTTAAGAAGTAAAGTTACATTAAGTACTACTGCAGTGCCTTCGGGTATACCTCATTTTTTGTTTGCCCATTACATGCTTAAATGTATACATTTTTTGGTGCACCTACCCGAGAACACGCGACATATAACCGAGCGTGGGAGAAGCATGGATTTTAAACACGCGTTGAGTTCATCTGCTGGTCTCCCTCGTGGAATAACTGGTAATGTTTGACTAAAATCTACAGCGAGTAAAACGACATTACCTCCTATTTTTTTTTTTACGATCTCTGAGATCTTGCTTTTTTCGGTTCAAGGCTTCATAAGCTGTTTTAAGTTGTATGGTGTACTTATCCCAAACCATCATCTTTGAATGTTGCAAGACTTTCGCCTTGTATGTAGATCGGGGTAATTACATTCATTGCATTCCTAGTCTGAATCACAATCTGATTGTATGGGTGGTTACCTGGCACTGTAGGGTTGCTACCCGTCCTTTAAAATACGGAATCGTGCCGCGTTTGAGAATGAAATTACGCGTCCCGTTTTGAATCAATACTGGACGGGATTTATCCCGTATTTTTTTTATCATTTTTTTTTTAAAGCAGCGTCTCATGCAAATCATCCCATACGCATTTTATGAAGATGCCTCCTTTCCTACTTTTGATTGGGTAATACTTGATGTCATCGTTAGTTTGATTGGTGTTTTTAACTGTCCAGTGAGGAGGGCGTGTCTTTTAAGTACAGTCTGCAAAGTGTTGGCACTGAGATGTGGCGTCAGCGCCATAGTTGAAGCCCCTAACGTTGCGGTCAGCAAGTCGGCTAACATCCGCCATGTGCCGTCTTTCAGTTGCGAGAAGCAGATCATAGAATGGTTGAAACTGTTGCCCCTAACGTTGCGCCACGGCGTGTGGTTCGTTTATACCTCGTGTCTTCTCATTAAACTTTTATCTCGCGAATATGTTATTGCAATCCGCAGCGGGAGCGTTTCTATAAACTTAATTTAAACTTACGTTTTACACCGTGCTTTGTTTCCCTTATGAACATGCTTGTATGCTTAACTCGCTCCGTTCTCAATTGTTTAATTAATTTTTTGCTCTTCGCTGTTTGCGGCTGTTCCTCCATTTCCCCCTACTTCGTTCTTTTATCTCGCGAATATGTTATTGCAGTCCTTAACGGGAGCGTTTCAATAAACTGATTGAAAATAGTTTTGCATTTACCTTTTTAGTAAAAGGCGAGCTTTTAAGCCTGAGAAATCACCCTGTAAATGCACACATTTAATTGGACATGTGTTAATATGTATGGTTACACAGTATTAAAAGACAGTGAACAACGTCAGTTACCTTTCTTCCCACGTTTGATAAAAGGTGAGCTTTTAAGCCTGAGAAATCACCCCGTAAATGCACACGTTTAATTGCACATGTGTTAATATGTATGCTTACACAGTATTAAAAGACAGTCAAAAATTAACGTCATTTACCTTCGTTCCCGCGTGTGACTCGTGCTGTAAATGTCTTCCTTGTTTTTAGTTCACGTGATTACGTAGGAGGCGTGATGACGCGATACATGACTCCGCCTCCTCCATTACAGTGTATGGACAAAAAATATGTTCCAGTTATGACCATTACGCTTTGAATTTCGAAATGAAACCTGCCTAACTTTTGTAAGTAAGCTGTAAGGAATGAGCCTGCCAAATTTCAGCCTTCCACCTACACGGGAAGTTGGAGAATTAGTGATGAGTGAGTCAGTCAGTCAGTGAGTGAGTGAGTGAGTGAGTGAGTCAGTGAGGGCTTTGCCTTTTATTAATATAGATATATATATATATATGTGTGTATATATATATATTATATATATGTGTATATATATATTATATATATATGTGTATGTGTGTGTGTATATATATATATATATATATATATGTGTATATATATTATATATATATATATATATGTGTGTGTATATATATATATATAATATATGTGTATATGTATGTATATATATATATATATATATATATGACAGCAACATTCATAACAATGACAACACAATTACATTGACAATCATGTTCCGTTATTTTTAAAATGTTTCCTTTACTTTTTCATAACCTCTTTAACACACTACTTCTCCGCTGCGAAGCGCGGGTATTTTGCTAGTATATAATATATATATATACACATATATATATATATTTGCAAACTGTTTCTTGTTCATTGAGGTTTTCTCTTGGAGAGCTTTTTTCATTTCATTGAAAATTAAAGCAGCAGCTGCCAAATTATGTAGCTTTCTTATTAATTTTTCAACATTGTGTAAAATAACTTTATAAAGTAACGTAAAAGGTTTAAATACTGGTTATCCTTTTACACTAAAATATTACTGAAGAGATACAAAAAAAGTAAAATGCATATGTTCTTTTTCTTTAAGGAGATTAAATATTACTGAAGAAAGAAAAAAAAAACCGAAAACAGCCAAATGGGGCTATGCATACAAACTTAAAAGGTTTAAATAAAACAGAAATATACACTTTTATTTTTACTTGCTTAACTTGTGGAGGGTGTATCTTGTAGCAAAGCCCTAACTTTTTTCGTGAAAGCCCGTTCCAGTCAATAAGTCTTAAAAACAGGTGTAAAGATATTGACAATAAGCTACGCAAACCCACCAAGACATGGAATCGTTTAAATCAAGTATCATTACATCTTCCTTTCTTAAAGAGAAGTAAGGCATTACTTATAAGGTTACATATATATATATATATATATATATATATTTATATATAGACATACATATATATATATATATATATACAAGCTGTATATACCCGGCGTTGCCCGGGGCAGAAGTAACCTAATCGGTCAAACACTTACATATATACCAAAGTAAACCTAATCGGTCAAACAGTTACATATATAAAAAAACCGAACCTAATCGGACAAACAGCTAATCTATATACATAAGCAAACCTAATTGGTCAAACAGTTACATAAATACAAAAGCAAACCTAATCGATCAAACAGCTTCATATATACAGAAGCGAACCTAATTGGTCAAACAGTTATGCATGTGCAGAATGATTTTACAAACATTATGCGTGTTAACAATCATTAAAAAGAAAAGATTGAGGAACTGTTCTTCTATATGTGATGAAGCCACTAATCAGACAGATTTTTTTCAGGACCCAGCTGTTTCATAACTAAACTACTGCCACCCCAAAGTAATGCCTAATAGTGGTTTTTGGGGTAGCTGTGGAATAAAAAGGGTGTTTTTTAGTCAGTAAGAATCTGACACTACCCTTCAGTACGGGCTGAAGGGTGCCTATGTAAGGTTTTACATCCTTCCCGTATGGAAAAAAAAACATACTAAACTTTTTTTTCATCATTACACATAATCTCAGTCAAATGGAAGTACGCATTCTCAATTTATTTTTATGTAATTTTTACTTTTTCACAAAGCCATCCCATGCCAATTTGTATGAATAAACTTTTGCTAGAGAGTTAGCAAAAGTTTATTCATGCACATATTTTAATACGGATAATCTATCTCTAATCAAGGTTCTCATTTTCATTCTAATTTAAAATAATAATAGATACTCATTTTTTTCTTCTGTTTTAGAAAAACCAATCTATGCCACCTACGTCTTCGTCAAGTCAGCTTCATCCAGCTTCATCACATATAGAAGAAGAGTTCCTCAATCTTTTCTTTTTAATGATTGTTAACACGCATAATCTTTGTAAAATTATTCTGCACATGCATAACTGTTTGACCAATTAGGTTCGCTTCTGTATATATGAAGCTGTTTGATCGATTAGGTTTGCTTTTGTATTTATGTAACTGTTTGACCAATTAGGTTTGCTTATGTATATATGAAGCTGTTTGTCCGATTAGGTTCGGTTTTTTTTATATATGTAACTGTTTGACCGATTAGGTTTACTTTGGTATATATGTAAGTGTTTGACCGATTAGGTTACTTCTGCCCCGGGCAACGCCGGGTATATACAGCTCGTATATATATATATATATATATATATATATATAGCAAAATACCCGCGCTTAGCAGCGGAGAAGTAGTGTGTTAAAGAGGTTATGAAAAAAAAAGGAAACATTTTAAAAATAACGTAACATGATTGTCAATGTAATTGTGTTGTCATTGTTATAACTGTTGCTGTCTTTTATATATATATATATATATATATATAGATATTATATATATAATATACACACACACATAAACATTTATATACATATACATATATATATACATATCTACATATACACATGTACATATATATACACACACATACATAAACACACACATAAGACTTACTGAGTGAAACGGGCTTTCATTGACAATCATGTTACGTTATTTTTAAAATGTTTCCTTTTTTTTTTTCATAACCTCTTTAACACACTACTTCTCCGCTGCGAAGCGCGGGTATTTTGCTAGTATATATATATATATATATATATATATACATATACACACATACATGCAGTTTTAATAACACAGAAATCAATATAAACATTAACATCATTATCATATGAGAATATGAAGTAATATATAAGAAGCACATTTCATATAAATATAAATTATTAAACAGTAAAATCTTCTTCTGTAATTTGCTACCGTGGCAATTTGTGTGTCTGTCCAGGATTTTAAATGACCTGTAGCTCGCAAACCGTTGCACCTATGCACTTGAAATGTGGTACACATATAGTACGTCACGTCTACTATCCGCTTTATGGGTGATGATTGTTTTAGTCTTTTTATCTTTATTTTATTTTATTGTACAATCAAGTCCTATCTGCGCACAGCAGGGCAGCCGTGGGCGGATGTGTATGGTGTATTCACTCGATGTTATCGTGCATTGCGCTGTCAGTGGTATTTTGATAAAACA